>NC_084739.1:76344353-76406853 GCF_033978785.1 Entelurus aequoreus
GACAAGGCTAAGTCTGACATACCAATACGTGTTTTGATACGCTCTAATAAAATATTATGATCGACGGTATCGAAAGCGGCGCTAAGATCAAGAAGCAGCAACATAGATGACGCATCAGAATCCATCGTTAGCAATAGATCATTAGTCATTTTTGCGAGGGCTGTCTCCGTAGAGTGATTTGCCCTGAAACCGGATTGAAAAGGTTCACAGAGATTGTTAGTCACTAAGTGTTCATTTAGCTGCTGTGCAACAGTTTTTTCGAGAATTTTGGAAATAAACGGAAGGTGGGAGACCGGTCGGTAGTTTACCATGAGGTCAGGATCGAGGTTAGGTCTTTTGAGCAGAGGATGAATAACCGCTTTTTTGAATGCTAGGGGAACAGTGCCGGAGGAAAGTGATAAGTTTATAATATTTAACACTGATGGACCTAATAATACAAACAGTTCCTTGATAAGTTTCCCAGGAAGTGGGTCAAGTAAACATGTTGTTTGTTTTATCCCACTTACACGCTGTAATAATTCCTCTAATGTTATTTCATCAAAAATAGAGAGACTATTTTGGAGGGCAGTGTCCGTCGTATATACAGTCGTATTTGTATGTATATATATATATATACATATATATTTGTATTTGTATGTATATATATATATATATACATATACATATATATATATATATATACACATATATATAATTCAGCGTTGATATTTGAGTGGAAAAGTGAATAAATAAATAAATAAATAAAAACTATACAGTGTTTTTATCGTAATCATAACATACAGTAATAATGCAAGTAACCTTTTAAAAAGATAAAAACTGTTATTTTCCATAGAGTGGAATTGTAAAAAATGTAAACAAAAACTAAAATGGATTCTCATTTTTGTCAGCAAAAATGTCACTTACATAAATATTGAACATCTTAAAGTGAATTTTAACATGCACATTGTTGATGGGCTCATATTGCCCATTCCATTAGAAGCTGGAATATTACCACAAAAGGACATCACATTGTTTTCCTTCACTTATTTTTGTTACTTTGCGGAGCGAGTAGTTTCCCGTGTGTGTAAAGCTCCGCCCACCGAGACAAAGATTGTAGATGAGTGAAAAGTAGGCTCACTCTACTGTTAATGTAGGCAGAGTGAGACCTCTTCTTGTTCGAAGAAAGGCGAGCGTCAACAATTCCGAATGGCCCGACACGTCACTCAAATGGCGGTGACGCAAGGAGGAAAAAAACCATTACGCAACGGCACTAATTACCACATGGAGGTCAAAGACGTTCTGTGTGGACCCAGATGTTGCTGACTGAACGTCAGACATGGAATAATTGCTGGAGACAACGTTGACCTGAAGGAATGTCAAGTACAACTTGTTAGTTCGTCGTTTACGGGGAAATATGATGGCCTCTGTCGCTAAGCAACACTTTTGGATGCCGTCTGAAAAGGTGAAGTCAGACCTTTTTTCACTTATTGACCATTTGTGCTTTCGTACACGCGACCTCATCCATACAACCAGACCCCCAACCAAGTCAAAACCTCCCCGAACTTCTCCTATTTGTTTGTGCTGCAAAATGTTTTGTCCAACTAGCGTAGTTTTTGACTTATTAACAAATTAGGATGAACAACCAGCTCCATAAAACGTTAAGAAGGTAAAAACTACAATCAAAACAAAGGGGACAAGTTTGGGAAGAACAACATGTCTTCAAAACACACACTGACCAATAAAGGTCAGCAGGAAGTTACAGCACCACCTACACCTACACCTATTTGTTTGTTTGCATCTTTTCTCTTCTGTACTTTGATCACATGCAATTCTCTTCCTGTCACTACGGGTCAAAGGTCAAACATGACTTAAGTGAATATACCACTCTCTAGTATGTACTACACCACTACTATACAAGTATGTACTACACACATATGTACTACACTTGTATGTACCAGGCTCGTATGTGCTACAGTAGAATGTACTTCACCTGTATGGACTAAGCTAGTACACCTGCATGCACTACACCTGTATACACTACTCTATTAATGACTACACCTTGACTATCATGTGGACAGTGTGAACTAACATGTGGACTATCATGTGGACAGTGTGGACTATCATGTGGACATGTTGACTAACATGTGAACAATCATGCGGACAGTGTGGACTATCATGTGGACATGTGGACTATCAGGTGGACAGACAGTGTGGACCATCATGTGGACAGTGTGGACTATCATGTGGACATGTGGACTAACATGTGGACAGTGTGGACTACAACGTGAACATGTGGACTATCATGTAGACAGTGTGGACTATCATGTGGACAGTGTGGACTACCATGTGGACATGTGGACTATCATGTGGACTATAATGTGGACAGTGTGGACTATCATGTGGACTAACATGTGGACTAATATGTGGACAGTGTGGACTATCATGTGAAAATGTGGACTATCATGTGGACAATGTGGAGATGTGAACTAACATGTGGACTATCATGTGGATAGTGTGGACTTACATGTGGACATGTGGACAGGGTGAACTAACATGTGGACCATCATGTTGACAGTGTGAACTATAATGTGGACATTCATGTGGACATGTGGATTAACATGTGGACTAACATGTGGACAATGTGGACTGTCATGTGGATATGTTGACTAACATGTGGACTATCATGCGAACAGTGTGGACTATCATGTGGACATGTGGACTATCAGGTGGACAGACAGTGTGGACCATCATGTGGACTATCATATGGACAGTGTGGACTATCATGTGGACAAGTGGACTAACATGTGGACAGTGTGGACTACCATGTGGACATGTGGACTATCATGTGGACTATCATGTGGACAGTGTGGACTGTCATGTGGACAGTGTGGACTACCATGTGGACATGTGGACTATCATGTGGACTATAATGTGGACAGTGTGGACTATCATGTGGACATGTGGACATGTGGACTAACATGTGGACAGTGTGGACTATCATGTGGACATGTGGACTATCATGTGGACTATCATGTGGACAGTGTGGACTGTCATGTGGACAGTGTGGACTACCATGTGGACATGTGGACTATCATGTGGACTATAATGTGGACAGTGTGGACTATCATGTGGACATGTGGACTAACATGTGGACAGTGTGGACTATCATGTGGACATGTGGACTAACATGTAGACATGTGGACTAACATGTGGACAGCGTTGACTATCATGCGGAAATGTGGACTGACATGTGGACATGTGGACTATCATGTGGACAATGTGGACTATCATGTGAAAATGTGGACTATCATGTGGACAATGTGGACTGTCATGTGGAGATGTGAACTAACATGTGGACTATCATATGGACAGTGTGGACTATCATGTGGACATGTGGACTAACATGTGGACAGTGTGGACTACCATGTGGACATGTAGACTATCATGTGGACTATCATGTGGACAGTGTGGACTATCATGTGGACAGTGTGGACTACCATGTGGACATGTGGACTATCATGTGGACTATAATGTGGACAGTGTGGACTATCATGTGGACATGTGGACTAACATGTGGACAGTGTGGACTATCATGTGGACATGTGGACTAACATGTGGACATGTGGACTAACATGTGGACAGCATTGACTATCATGTGGAAATGTGGACTAACATGTGGACAGTGTGGACTATCATGTGGACAATGTGGACTATCATATGAAAATGTGGACTATCATGTGGACAATGTGGACTGTCATGTGGAGATGTGAACTAACATGTAGACTATCATGTGGATAGTGTGGACTTACATGTGGACATGTGGACTATCATGTGGACAGGGTGGACTATCGTGTGGACATGTGGACTAACATGTGGACTATCTTGTGGACATGTGGACTATCATGTGGACAGTGTGGAATATCATGTGGACATGTGGACTATCATGTGGACTAACATGTGGACAGTGTGGACTATCATGTGGACATGTGGACTATCATGTGGACAATGTGGACTATCATGTGAAAATGTGGACTACCATGTGGACAATGTGGACTGTCATGTGGAGATGTGAACTAACATGTGGACTATCATATGGACAGTGTGGACTATCATGTGGACATGTGGACTAACATGTGGACAGTGTGGACTACCATGTGGACATGTGGACTATCATGTGGACAGTGTGGACTATCATGTGGACAGTGTGGACTACCATGTGGACATGTGGACTATCATGTGGACTATAATGTGGACAGTGTGGACATGTGGACTAACATGTGGACAGTGTGGACTATCATGTGGACATGTGGACTAACATGTGGACATGTGGACTAACATGTGGACAGCATTGACTATCATGTGGAAATGTGGACTAACATGTGGACAGTGTGGACTATCATGTGGACAATCATGTGGACAATGTGGACTATCATGTGAAAATGTGGACTATCATGTGGACAATGTGGACTGTCATGTGGACATGTGGACTATCATTTGGACAGGGTGGACTATCGTGTGGACATGTGGACTAACATGTGGACTATCTTGTGGACATGTGGACTATCATGTGGACAGTGTGGAATATCATGTGGACATGTGGACTATCATGTGGACTATCATGTGGACAGTGTGGACTATCATGTGGACAGTGTGGACTACCATGTGGACATGTGGACTATCATGTGGACTATAATGTGGACAGTGTGGACTATCATGTGGACATGTGGACTATCATTCGGAAAGTGTGGACTAACATGTGGACAGTGTGGACTATCATGTGGACATTTGGACTATCATGTGGACATGTGGACTAACATGTGGACATGTGGACTATCATGTGGACATGTGGACTATCATGTGGACTAACATGTGGACATGCAGACTATTATGTGGACATGTGGACTATCATGTGGACAATCATTTGGACATGTGGACTATCATGTGGACTATCATGTGGACATGTAGACTATCATGTGGACTATCATATGGACAATCATTTGGACATGTGGACTATCATGTGGACATGTTGACTATCATGTGGACTATCATATGGACAATCATTTGGACAAGTGGACTATCATGTGGACTATCATGTGGACTATCATATGAACAATCATTTGGACATGTGGACTATCATGTGGACATGTGGACTAGTGGACTATCATGTGGACTATAGTGGGTGGCAGCAGTGGTCTATTCAGAGCCCACATGAAACCAACACCACTTCCACTTTTAGGCCCCCCCCCCTCCCCCCACCAGACAAACGCTGACAGCTGCCACGCCCCCACGCCCCCAACTTGCCCCCCCCCCCCTCCTTAAAGACTTGCCATGCTCGTTAGGACAACACCAGAAAGTGAGTGAAAATAAGACGCTGAATACAGAGAAGATTAATCATCTGCAAGTTGGCTTCTTCACGAGGAAGAAGTGGAGGAATGTCAACATGGCCGCCCGACGCCACACCCACCCAACACACACACACACACACACACACACACACACACACACACACACACACACACACACACACACACACACACACACACACACACACAGACACACACACAAAGTTGATTGGACGTGAAGTGGCCACAGAAGACGATGGTGGTCTTACCCTGGAGATGGTCAGCGGCATGTTGAAGTCCTTGCCGCCCTGCAGACGGAACCCCCAAGGTCCGGGCCCGGGCAACGACACCGTGTACGCGCTCATCCTGCAAGCCCGACAAGTTCCTCTCAAGGTGCAACACCAAGTTTGGCTCAGCAGGGGGGATGCTACGGGGGGCCGGCGAGCGGGAGCCTCTGAGGGAAGACAAAGATGGCGTCAGAAGACTGAGGTGCGGAACTTTGAGCAGAAGAAGTAGAAGGAGTGAGAGGCGAGAAGAAGACGAGGAGGAAGGAGAGGAGGACTTGCCTGCTCAGACGAGCTGAAGTGACAAGCTAAGAATAGCTGCAGATAGCAGGGTGCCACTGTGGGGGGTGGGGGTGGGGGGGGTGTACTTATATGGCGAGAAAGGGGACACCCGTCATGGCCGCCAACCAGCCTTCATTCATTGGCGCTAATATAGACCCTCTGGATTCTTCGAGAACACCCCCAACACCCTGACTGACCCCCGCAGGGTCTCCCTCATTATCTCACAGGCAGTGAGGGGCGTGGCCAGGACACCTCATTATCTCACAGGCAGTGAGGGGCGTGGCCAGGACACCTCATTATCTCACAGGCAGTGAGGGGCGTGGCCATGATACCTCATTAACTCACATGCAGTGAGGGGCGTGGTCAGGATACCTCATTATCTCACATGCAGTGAGGGGCGTGGCCAGGACAACTCAATCTCACATGCAGTGAGGGGCGTGGTCAGGATACCTCATTATCTCACATGCAGTGAGGGGCGTGGCCAGGACATCTTATTATCAGAGGCAGTGAGGGGCGTGGCCAGGACACCTCATTATCTCACAGGCAGTGAGGGGCGTGGCCATGATACATCATTAACTCACATGCAGTGAGGGACGTGGTCAGGATACCTCATTATCTCACATGCAGTGAGGGGCGTGGCCAGGACACCTCATTATCTCACAGGCAGTGAGGGGCGTGGCCATGATACATCATTAACTCACATGCAGTGAGGGGCGTGGTCAGGATACCTCATTATCTCACATGCAGTGAGGGGCGTGGCCAGGACACCTCAATCTCACATGCAGTGAGGGGCGTGGTCAGGATACCTCATTATCTCACATGCAGTGAGGGGCGTGGCCAGGACATCTTATTATCAGAGGCAGTGAGGGGCGTGGCCAGGACACCTCATTATCTCACAGGCAGTGAGGGGCGTGGCCAGGATACCTCATTATCTCACATGCAGTGAGGGGTGTGGTCAGGACACCTCAATCTCACATGCAGTGAGGAGCGTGGCCAGGACACCTAATTATCTCACAGGCAGTGAGGGGCGTGGCCAGGACATCTTATTATCAGAGGCAGTGAGGGGCGTGGCCAGGACACCTCATTATCTCACAGGCAGTGAGGGGCGTGGCCAGGATACCTCATTATCTCACATGCAGTGAGGGGCATGGCCAGGACACCTCAATCTCACATGCAGTGAGGGGCGTGGCCAGGATACCTCATTAACTCACATGCAGTGAGGGGCGTGGCCAGGACACCTCATTATCTCACATGCAGTGAGGGGCGTGGCCAGAATACCTCATTATCTCACATGCAGTGAGGGGCGTGGCCAGGACATCTTATTATCAGAGGCAGTGAGGGCGTGGCCAGGACACCTCATTATCTCACATGCAGTGAGGGGCGTGGCCAGGACACCTCAATCTCACATGCAGTGAGGGGCGTGGCCAGGATACCTCATTAACTCACATGCAGTGAGGGGCGTGGCAAGGACACCTCATTATCTCACATGCAGTGAGGGGCGTGGCCAGAACACCTCATTATCTCACAGGCAGTGAGGGGCGTGGCCAGGACATCTTATTATCAGAGGCAGTGAGGGGCGTGGCCAGGACACCTCATTATCTCACAGGCAGTGAGGGGCGTGGCCAGGATACCTCATTATCTCACATGCAGTGAGGGGCGTGGTCAGGACACCTCAATCTCACATGCAGTGAGGGGCGTGGCCAGGACACCTAATTATCTCACAGGCAGTGAGGGGCGTGGCCAGGACATCTTATTATCAGGGGCAGTGAGGGCCGTGGCCAGGACACCTCATTATCTCACAGGCAGTGAGGGGCGTGGCCAGGACACCTCATTATCTCACAGGCAGTGAGGGGCGTGGCCAGGACACCTCATTATCTCACAGGCAGTGAGGGGCGTGGCCAGGACAGTCTCATTATCAGAGAGGTGTTTAAAACCAGAAAGGTCACATGTGACATGATGTCATAGCGGACCGATTAGAGAAAGGTCAGCGGTTTGATTCCTTGACTGAATCACTGAAGTGTCATGGCGGCTCAACACTCTATTGTTGCACTAAATACACACTGCTACTACACACTACTACTATTACACACTGATACTACACACTGATACTACTACACACCGATACTACACACTACTAATACTACACACTACTACTACTACACACTGATACCACACACTACTACTAGTACACACTGATACTACACACTACTACTACACACTGATACTACACACTACTACTACTACACACTGATACTACACACTACTACTACACACTGATACTACACACTACTACTACTACACACTGATACTACTCCACACTGATACTACACACTGATAATACTACTACACACTACTACTACTACTACTACACACTGATACTTTACACAACTACTACACACTGATACTACACACTACTACTACTACACACTGATACTAAACATTGATACTACACACTGATACTAAACATTGATACTGCACACTGATACTACACACTACTACTACTACTACACACTGATGCTACACACTACTACTACTACACACAGATACTAAACATTGATACTACACACTACTACTACTACACACTATACTAAACACTGATACTACACACTACTACTACTACACACTGATACTACTCCACACTGATACTACACACTGATAATACTACTACACACTACTACTACTACTACTACACACTGATACTTTACACAACTACTACACACTGATACTACACACTACTACTACTACACACTGATACTAAACATTGATACTACACACTGATACTAAACATTGATACTGCACACTGATACTACACACTACTACTACTACTACACACGGATGCTACACACTACTACTACTACACACAGATACTAAACATTGATACTACACACTACTACTACTACACACTATACTAAACACTGATACTACACACTACTACTACTACACACTGATACTACACTGTACTATATAATAGTGTGTACTATTAGTGTGTAAAAAATATAAAATAGTGTGACTGTGTACTATTAGTGTTTACAAAGTATAAAATAGTGTGTACTATTAGTGTGTGCAAAGTAAAAAATAGTGTGTACTATTAGTGTGTGCAAAGTAAAAAATAGTGTGTACTATTAGTGTGTACAAAGTACAAAATAGTGTGTACAAAGTGTAAACTAGTGTGTACTATTAGTGTTTAAAAAGTATAAAATAGTGTTTACTATTAGTGTTTACAAAGTATAAAATAGTGTACTATTAGTGTGTACAAAGTATAAAATAGTGTGTACTATTAGTGTTTACAAAGTATAAAATAGTGTACTATTAGTGTGTACAAAGTGTAAAATAGTGTGTACTATTAGTGTTTACAAAGTATAAAATAGTGTGTACTATTAGTGTGTACAAAGTATAAAATAGAGTGTACTATTAGTGTGTACAAAGTATAAAATAGTGTGTACTATTAGTGTTTACAAAGTATAAAATAGAGTGTACTATTAGTGTGTACAAACTGTAAAATAGTGTGTACTATTAGTGTTTACAAAGTATAAAATAGTGTATACTATTAGTGTGTACAAAGTGTAAAATAGTGTGTACTATTAGTGTTTACAAAGTATAAAATAGTGTTTACTAATAGTGTGTACAAAGTACAAAATAGTGTGTACTATTAGTGTGTACAAAGTGTAAACGAGTGTGTACTATTAGTGTTTACAGAGTATAAAATAGAGTGTACTATTAGTGTGTACAAAGACCGCCTTATTAAAATGAGTATTTAGTGTGAACTATACGGGGCATCACCACGGAGACACTCATTGACTGCACATTCATGTGATCATTCTGCTGCACCTGTGTGCCAGGTGTTGAGCCAGCAGCACACGTCTTTAATCCGTGACAATCATTTGCACACTGACACTCCCCGACACTTTTCTTTCACTTTCACATTGGCATCACCGGGACATTCGTGAGTCTGGAACGACTCAAACGCAAAAAAATGCACAACGAAATACGTCTTTTCACATAGGGGATATATTATAGTAATATCCATTCATCCATTCATCTTCTTCTGCTTATCCCAGGTCGGGTCGCAGGGGCAGCAGACTTCCCTTCCCCTTTTTTTTTAATTTAGAAAAAAAAAATACAGTAATACAAAGATCCTGTGTTTGATCCTGCGCTCGGGATCTTTCTATGTGGAGTTTGCATGTCTCAGCTACATTCCGCCCGATTGTAGCTGAGATAGGCTCCAGCACCCCCCGCGACCCCGAAAGGGATAAGCAGTAGAAAAATGGATGGATGGATTTCCTAAAAAAAAACAACAATAAAAAAAACATCAGCAGACACCAAAACACATCAATTTCATTTGTTTTAAACAACCCCTTAAGTCCTCTAGCAGCTATACAATTATAAAAGGATGTTGCTGAATAGACGATATGTGAAATATTTTGTATTATTCATTTATTGTAATGAGCGCCGCAATGTTGACCTTCTTCTTCTCTCCTCTTAATGACAAATTGCAACCACTCAAGTTAGACACGCCCCTTGCTTGATCTGCGAGGGTGAAAACGATGATGGTTCCTTCTTAAAAATACTTTGTCAGGAGCGACAAGCATGTGTGTCCCTCAACTTAATGGGCTTTTATTTTGGCAGGTCTTTACAACAGGTGCACACACACACACACACACACACACACGCACACGCACACACACTCACGCACACACACATCTTCCGAGCTTCTTCTGTCAAGCACAAATCAAAATAAGTTAGCTGATTATATTTGTCCGTCTTTTGGAAATGTTGGCTTTTATTTTGTCATTATGTGGCGGCCCTCACGCTGACAGGCGTTCATTTATTTGTACCGTCACAAATAAATTTTTAGCGCTAGCTGTCCTCGCTCACAAACTCATTATAAAAAAGTCATTACAACACACCCGGGGCCTCATGTAACAAGCCTGTTCGGCGCTTTGCCAACATCTGATGGTTATGATTTGTTTTAGACATCTTTAACAATCATTTCAACAAGGACAGAAAATCCACTTCACACGTTCATATTTGTGAGGACATCTATGAACTTATATAGGCCAAAATATGGCCTGCGGGCCAACTGCGGCCCACCGACGTGATGCGTCTTGACGTCATGATAATTGCACTCATTTTAGTGAAATTAAGCAATTTTAATGCAGCTATACTGTTACAATCTAGTGGACAACAAGAGATCTTCCTGGTCAATGGCATTTAAAGGCCTACTGAAAGCCACTACTACCGACCACGCAGTCTGATAGTTTATATATCAAAGATGAAATCTTAACATTGAAACACATGCCAATACGGCCGGGTTAACTTATAAAGTGCCATTTTAAAATTCCCGCCACACTTCCGGTTGAAAAACTCCTTTGGATATGATTTATGCGCATGACGTCACAAAATCCACGGAAGTGGTTGTACCCCATCGACCCGATACAAAAACCTCTTGTTTTCTTCGACAAAATTCCACAGTATTCTGGACATCTGTGTTGGTGAATCTTTTGCAATTTGTTTAATGAACAATGGAGGCCGCAAAGAAGAACGTTGTAGGTGGGATCGATCGGTGTATTAGCGGCTAAGTACAATACTTACAGCAACACAACAAGAACTACTTACTACGCCTAGCCGATGCTTGCCGCCAAACCCACGGATGAAGTCCTTCGTCGCGCCGTCGATCGCTGGAACGCAGGTGAGCACGGGTGTTGATGGGAAGATGAGGGCTGGCTGGCTGGCGTAGGTGGAGCGCTAATGTTTTTATCATAGTTCTGTGAGGTCCGGTTGCTAAGTTGCTAAATTAGCCTTAGCGTCGTTAGCAACAGCATTGTTAAGCCTTACCAGGCTGAGAATTTTTAACCGTGTAGTTACATGTACATGGTTTAATAGTATTGTTGATCTTCTGTCTATCCTTCCAGTCAGGGATTTATTTATTTTGTTTCTATCTTCATTTGAGAACGATGCTATCACGTTAGCTCAGTAGCTAAGTGTGTCACCGATGTATTGTCGTGGAGATAAAAGTCACTTTAAATGTCCATTTCGCGTGCTCGACTCTCATTTTCAAGAGGATATAGTATCCGAGGTGGTTTAAAATACAAATCCGTGATCCACAATAGAAAAAGGAGAGAGTGTGGAATCCAATGAGCCAGCTTGTACCTAAGTTACGGTCAGAGCGAAAAAAGATACGTCCATCACTGCCTCTCGAGTCCTTCACTGTAACGTTCCTCATCCACGAATCTTTCATCCTCGATCAAATTAATGGGGTAATCGTCGCTTTGTCGCTCCGAATCTCTCGCTCCATTGTAAACAACGGGGAATTGTGAGGAATACTAGCTCCTGTGACGTCACGCTACTTCCGGTACAGGCAAGGCTTTTTTTTATCAGCGAGCAAAAGTTGCGAACTTTATCGTCGATTTTCTCTACTAAATCCTTTCAGCAAAAATATGGCAATATCGCGAAATGATCAAGTATGACACATAGAATGGATCTGCTATTCCCGTTTAAATAAAAAAAATTCATTTCAGTAGGCCTTTAACATATTGTTAAAGTGCAGCATTTATTTATATGGCCCAATGCAAACAACTTTCCCTAGTAATGGTGCAAAAAAAACCCAAAACATGTAAATGGGGCCTCATGATGTCATAATAATTGCACTCATTTAAGTGAAATTAAGCAGTCATGGTGCAAAATTTTTTTTAAAAAAATTAAAAATAAAAACCAACCAACACAGAATGTTATCATACATGGTTACTGAACTGTGTGGATAATATAAAAAATGTCCAATCGCCATAAAACAATCTAAATTAAACACATTTACTTCCATTACAATGCATGATGGGAAAAATGCAAAACACTCTCTCCACACTAATCCATGATTGACGCATTTGATATTATGTATGATGATACCATGTATGATGATATTATGTATGATGACACCATGTATGATGATATGATGTATGATGACACCATGTACAATGATACCATGTATGATATACATCAGGGGTCACCAACCTTTTTGAAACCAAGAGCTACTTCTTGGGTACTGATTAATGCAAAGGGCTACCAGTTTGATACACACTTAAATAAATTGCCAGAAATAGCCAATTTTGCTTAATTTACCTTTAACTCTGTTATTATTAATAATTAATGATATTTACACTTAATTGAACGGTTTAAAAGAGGAGAAAACACGGAAAAAATGACAATTGAATTTTGAAACATAGTTTATCTTTAATTTCGACTCTTTAAAATTCAAAATTCAACCGAAAAAAAGAAGAGAAAAACTAGCTAATTCGAATCTTTTTGAAAAAATTTCAAAAATAATTTTTGGAACATCATTAGTAATTTTTCCTGATTAAGATTAATTTTAGAATTTTGATGACATGTTTAAAATAGGTTAAAATCCAATCTACACTTTGTTAGAATATATAACAAATTGGACCAAGCTATATTTCTAACAAAGACAAATCATTATTTCTTCTAGATTTTCCAGAACAAAAATTTTAAAAGAAATTCAAAAGACTTTGAAATAAGATTTAAATTTGATTCTACAAATTTTCGAGATTTGCCAGAATAATTTTTTTGAATTTTAATCATAATAGGTTTGAAGAAATATTTCACAAATATTCTTCGTTGAAAAAAACAGAAGCTAAAATGAAGAATTAAATTAAAATGTATGTATTATTCTTTACATTAAAAAAAATAAATTTACTTGAACATTGATTTAAATTGTCAGGAAAGAAGAGGAAGGAATTTAAAAGGTAAAAAGGTATATGTGTTTAAAAATCCTAAAATCATTTTTAAGGTGGTATTTTTTCTCTAAAATTGTCTTTCTGAAAGTTATAAGAAGCAAAATAAAAAAATTAATGAATTTATTTAAACAAGTGAAGACCGAGTCTTTAAAATATTTTCTTGGATTTTCAAATTCTATTTGAGTTTTGTCTCTCTTAGAATTAAAAATGTCGGGCAAAGCGAGACCAGCTTGCTAGTAAATAAATACAATTTAAAAAATAGAGGCAGCTCACTGGTAAGTGCTGCTATTTGAGCTATTTTTTAGAACAGGCCAGCGGGCTACTCATCTGGTCCTTACGGGCTACCTGGTGCCCGCGGGCACCGCGTTGGTGACCCCTGATATACATGTATGATGATACCATGTATGATATTATGTATGATGATACCATGTATGATGATACCGCGTATGATGATATTATGTATGATGATACCATATACGATGATACCATGTATGATATGCATGTATGATGATAACATGTATGATGATATCATGTATGATGACACCATGTACGATGATACCATGTATGAAGATACCATGTATGGTATTATGTATGATGATACCATGTATGATGATTTTATGTATGACGATACCATGTAAGATGATACCATGTATGATATACATATATGATGATACCATGTATGATGACACTATGTACAATGATACCATGTATGATATACATGTATGATGATACCATTTATGATATTATGTATGATGATACCATGTATGATAAAACCATGTAGGATGATACATATATGACAATACCATGTATGATGATACCATGTATGATATGTATGAAGATACCATGTATGATGATACCGTGTATGAGGATATCATGTATGATATTATGTATGATGATACCATGTATGATATTATGTATGTTACCATGTATGATATCATGTATGATGACACCATGTACGATGATACCATGTATGACTTTATGTATGACGATACCATGTACGATGATACCATGTAGGATGATACATGTACGATGATACATGTATGATTATACCATGTATAATGATACCATGTATGATGATACCATGTATGACTTTATGTATGACGATACCATGTAGGATGATACATGTACGATGATACATGTATAATGATACCATGTATGATGATACCATGTATTATGATACCATGTATGATACATGTACGATTATACCATGTTGGATGATAAATGTATGATGATACCATGTTGGATGATACATGTATGATGATACCATGTATGATGCTATTATGTATGATGATACCATGTATGATACCATGTACGATTATACCATGTTGAATGATACATGTATGATGATACCATGTCTGATGATATTATGTATGATGATACCATGTATGATACCATGTACGATTATACCATGTTGAATGATACATGTATGATGATACCATGTCTGATGATACCATGTATGATGAGAAAGAAGCACAGTGTAAAGTGATGACTAAAGCAGTCACCTTCAAGATGTGTGAATAAAAAAGGCTGCGATTACTTTATCTACTCACTGAAACAAAGTAAAGTCCTCTCAATGTTTTACTTCATTATTTATTTGGATACAATGTGCAATACTACATTTTTATTTACACAAGTATGTTATTCAAGACAGAAGTTTGAAGTTTGCACTTTATTGATCTCAATGTTGGAGATTATTTGCATGTTAAATTATCATGCTCCGCAATAACCTTCATAAAGTGCTTTCAAGACAACTTCAAACATGCATTATAATTTATATGTTAGTCCACAACATTTACTGCCATTTTCATCGACTAGAATGTGGAGGTATTCAGTCGAGTACAACTAGACTAAAACTAAACCAACCTCTCCCCTCCCCAACCCCCCACTGCCACAAATAGATTGCAGTCCTGCAGGAGACAGTCCCTTGGTCACCCTAAGGGACCTCTACTGTCTGCTTGCTGGTGTTTGTGTGTGTGTGACATGTCAGTATCAGCCTCTAAGTTTAGACCTGCAGTCACACACAGGAATGTGGCACGGATGAGAGATGTCCCGGCCCTGCTGGACTCAACGGCTGCGTGCCGACATATTTCCTAAAAAGATCTTATTGCCGTGGATTGTTTTACGTGCTGATTACAAACTGTAAAATAAGACTTTGTCCTGTCATGATGCTTCTTCACTCTTAAAAGGGAACTGCACTTTTTTTTGGAATGTTGCCAATCGTTCACGATCATTATGAGAGACAAGAACACATGTTTCTTTTTTAGGATTCTAAAGATAAAAAAACGCTTGCAAGAAGCTTGCAAGTATATACATAATGTAGTAACAGACACCTTCATAACAGTATGTAATATGTACAACATACACACTGCAAGTATATATATAATGTAGTAACAGACACCTTCATAACAGTATGTAATATGTACTATATACACACTGCAAGTATATATATAATGTAGTAACAGACACCTTCATAACAGTATGTAATATGTACAATATACACACTGCAAGTATATATATAATGTAGTAACAGACACCTTCATAACAGTATGTAATATGTACTATATACACACTGCAAGTATATATATAATGTAGTAACAGACACCTTCATAACAGTATGTAATATGTACAATATACACACTGCAAGTATATATATAATGTAGTAACAGACACCTTCATAACAATATGTAATATGTATATGTATATATATATATATATATATATATATATATATATATATATATATATATATATATATATATATATATATATATATATATATATATATATATACATACATGTATATATATATATGTATATATTTATATATATATATACATACATATATATATATATATATATATATATGTATATATATGTACATACATATATATATATATATGTATATATATGTACATATATATATATATATATGTATGTATATATATATACATGTACATATATATAGATAAAAATGTATATATACAGTATATGTATGTATATATATATATATGTATGTATATATATACATATACATATATATAGATAAAAATGTATATATACAGTATATGTATGTATATATATATACATACATACATATACAGTATATATGTATGTTTATATGTATATATATACAGTATGTATATATATGTACATATATATATGTATATATATATGCATATATATGTACATATATATATATACATACATATATATACATATACACATATATATATATTTATATATATATACACACACATATATATACATATAGACACACACATATATATATATGTATATATACATATATATACATATACACACACACATATACATATATGTATATATACATATATATACATATACACACACACACACACACACATATATATATATATGTATATATACATATATATATATATACATATACACACACATATATATATATATGTATATATACATATATATATATATACATATACACACACACACACATATATATATATATATATATATATATATATATATATATATATATATATATATATATATATATATATATATATATATATATCCTTCCGCCCGAATGCGGCCGAGATAGGCTCCAGCACCCCCGCGTCCCCAAAAAAGGGACAAGCGGTAGAAAGTGCAAAGCCATAGGCTCATACAAGTTCAGCAAATAATTTAAATTTGGAAATATGGCAGTTTTACCCCCCCCCGTCCCCATCTGCCATCACTGCACACTCTGCCCCGCCCACCGGGGCCGCGTCGTACACTAAAACCATCACACAGGGCAAAAACACTACAAAAGCCCCACGAAAGTGATGCAACACCTCCTTACGTCACAACAACGACTAACACGCACCGGAAACACGTCAAACGCCCCACGAAAGTGATTCCAAACATCCCTACGTCACAACGACGACTAACACGCACCGGAAACACGTCACTAACAACCCGCGTGTGGCGTGTGTGTTTATTTGTGTGCAGCTGGTGGGGATGAGGAGGGTGGAGATAAGTGGATTAGGCGGCAGGAGGACACAAACAGGAAGTAGAAAGTTTGAAAGTACCTGAAAGTCTTCACCTGCCATCAGGGCGGAAGCAAACACCTGTCGGGTCACAGGTGGCGGTGGTCTCACTTCCGGGGTTCCTGCGCCGGTTGGCTGCGGGTTGGCGGGAAGGGGGCGTGGCCTGATTAGCAGTGGCTTTTGATTAGCCGGCGTCTTATTTAAAGAGACAGTACTAGTGGCCGCGGTGACCTGCTCAACTGCCCATCAGTTAAAGGTCAGTTTGCCGCCTATTTCTAGAATTAAAGCCTTAACTTTTCAAAGTGTTGTCAGTATTATATTCCGCCTTAACTTTTCAAAGTGTTGTCAGTCTTATATTCCGCCCTTTAACTGTTTTTACAACATAATGATGTTCTTAGCCTGTATGCAACACATGTGGCTAGCTAATGTTAGCTGTCATTAAACGTATTATTTATAACAACAACAACTCTGCAAATTGTTAGTTGCTTCTCTTGGACTGTTTTTGTGTATGTGTTTGTGTGTACATGTGTATATGTGTATGTGTGCAGCGCTCTGTGTGTACGTGTGTACATGTTTGTGTGTATGTGTTTGTGTGTACAAGTGTAGGTGTGCAGTGCTCTGTGTGTACGTGTTTGTGTGTATGTTTGTTTGTGTGTACGTGTGTATTTATGTTTTTGTGTAAGTGTTTTTGTGTGTACATGTGTTTGTGTGTATGTATGTTTGTGTGTCCGTGTGTTTGCGTGTACGACTGTCTGTGTGTACATGTGTATATGTGTATGTGTGCAGCACTCTGTGTGTACGTGTTTGTGTGTATGTTTGTTTGTGTGTACGTGTGTTTGTGTGTATTTGTTTTTGTGTAAGTGTTTTTGTGTGTATGTATGTTTGTGTGTCCGTGTGTTTGCGTGTACTACTGTCTGTGTGTACATGTGTATGTGTGCACGTGTGTTTGTGAATAAGTGTGTACGTGTGTTTAACTGTAAGTTTGTTTGTGTGTTAGTGTATTTGTGTGTAGGTGTGTACATGTGTATGAGTGTTTCTGTGGACGTGTGTAGGTGTTTGTGTGTGCGCGTGTCTGTACGTATGTTTGTGTGTACGACTGAACGTGTATGTACTGTGTGTACGTGTGTGCGTGTATGTATGTAAGTGTATTTGTGTGTACATGTGTATGAGTGTTTCTGTGCACGTGTGTAGGTGTTTATGTTTGAGTGTATGTCCGTACGTATGTTTGTGTGTATGCGTGTGCTTGTGTTTGTGTGTATGTATGTTTGTATGTAGGTGTGTTTGTGTGTATTTATGTGTGTGTGTACACGTGTTTGTGTGTATGTATGTTTGTGTGTAAGTGTGTTTGTGTGTATGTATGTTTGTATGTAGGTGTTTGTGTGTACATGTGTTGTGTGTATGTATGTTTGTGTGTATGCGTGTACTTGTGTTTGTGTGTATGTATGTTTGTATGTAAGTGTGTTTGTGTGTAAGTGTGTTTGTGTGTATGTAGGATTGTGTGTACATGTGTTTGTGTGTATGTATGTTTGTGTGTGTTTGTGTGTGTGTGTGTGTGTTTGTGTGTATGTATGATTGTATGTAGGTGTTTGTGTGTACATGTGTTGTGTGCATGTATGTTTGTGTGTATGCGTGTACTTGAGTTTGTGTGTATGTATGTTTGAACGTGGGTGTCTTTGTGTGTACATGTGTTTGTGTGTAAGTGTGTTTGTGTGTATGTATGTTTGTGTGTAAGTGTGTTTGTGTGTACATGTGTTTGTGTGTACGTATGTGTGTGTGTAAATGTGTTTGTGTGTACATGTGTTTGTGTGTATGTATGTTTGTGTGTGTGTGTGTGTTTGTGTGTATGTATGATTTATGTAGGTATTTGTGTGTACATGTGTTGCGTGCATGTATGTTTGTGTGTATGCGTGTACTTGAGTTTGTGTGTATGTATGTTTGTACGTGGGTGTCTTTGTGTGTTTATGTGTTTGTGTGTAAGTGTGTTTGTGTGTATGTATGTCTGTGTGTAAGTGTGTTTGTGTGTACATGTGTTTGTGTGCATGTATGTTTGTGTGTATGTCTGTTTGTATGTAAGTGTGTTTGTGTGTACATGTGTTTGTGTGTATGTATGTTTGTATGTAAGTTTGTTTGTGTGTACATGTGTTTGTGTGTACGTATGTTTGTGTGTAAGTGTGTTTGTGTGTACATGTGTTTGTGTGCATGTATGTTTGTGTGTATGCATGTACTTGTGTTTGTGTGTATGTATGTTTGTATGTAAGTGTGTTTGTGTGTACATGTGTTTGTGTGTATGTATGTTTGTGTGTAAGTGTGTTTGTGTGTACATGTGTTTGTGTGCATGTATGTTTGTGTGTCTGCATGTACTTGTGTTTGTGTGTATGTATCTTTGTATGTAAGTGTGTTTGTGTGTACATGTGTTTGTGTGTATGTATGTTTGTGTGTAAGTGTGTTTGTGTGTACATGTGTTTGTGTGCATGTATGTTTGTATGTAGGTGTTTGTGTGTACATGTTTGTTTGTACGACTGCATGCATGTATAATGTGAATGTGTACGTGCGTTTGTGAATAAGTGTGTTTTGTGTGTGTGTTTGCGTGTGTTAATGTGTACGTATGTTTGTGTGTTAGTGTATTTGTGTGTACGTGTATACACGTGTGTGAGTGTTTCTGTGTGCGTGTGTAAGTGTTTACGGGTGTGTGTGTTGTGTATGTTTGTGTGTACTTGTGTTTGTGTGAATGAGTGTGTGAATATTGTGTCAAAGTGCTTTGAGGACCTTGAAGGTAGAAAAACTGTATACAAGTATAAGCTATTGACATGAATCACTACTCTGTGTGTATTAGAGCAGCCTGTTGGCTCAGACGTGTGTAGTGATGTCCAAACTGGAGAAATGTTAGATGATGCAAGATAAAAAGATCAAATGCATTCTGTTTCAGGTGGGAACAAACGAGGATGTTTATTCATAAAAAATGCATCCAAACAACCTCTGCCAGACACACATAAAGAGCAACATAGAAAAGGTCTGCCTGGATAATCCACAATGCATCACTTTGTGAACGCTAAGAAACGATAACACACGCCTGTAAAGCACAGCCTGCATGAAGGTGAAAGGTCATTTTACACTCGGAATGTCGGTAGCAAGAAAAGAAACATAGATCACCTAATACTGCGGGATTTTATCCAACAAGGTGCAACAAGTTTAGCACACAAACAGGAAGTGGAACGTTTACAAAAGCTGGCATCTTTGTCTGCTTCATTAATAGTTCATCGTGTACAATTCACCAACAACATACTTGGTTCCCGCTAAGAACTGAAGCTGAGCGAAGAGTTATTATGGTGGTGATTTATGCATACTGTAACACAATCAGCGTAGAGCATTGACCAAGTGTACTTCATTACAACCACTCCTTGGACCGTGAAGATAGATCAACTTAAAATAATAAACGTGCTTGTGTCGTGTTGAAATACAAGGTTAAGTGCATAGAATAGGATTTGTCTATCAATTATTAATGACGTGTACTTAAGTTGCGCTTTATTTTTTTATTTGGAACAAAGCTGTCTGTGAAACATCAGGAGCAACACTTCCTGTTATGGCTTTTTCTATCGCTCAATCAGTGCACTTGTGTGCTTACACTTAGTCTTTAAATACATAGGTGTGTTACACTTGTGTACTTACACTGTCTTTTTAGTGCATTCGTGTGTTACACTTGTATACTTACACTTATTCTTTAAGTGCATAGGTGTGTTACACTTGTGTACTTACACTGTCTTTTTAGTGCATTCGTTTGTTACACTTGTGTACTTACACTTAGTCTTTAAGTGCATAGATGTGTTACATTTGTGTACTTACACTGGCTATTTAGTACATACCTGTGTTACACTTGTATACTTAGACTTAGTCTTTAAGTGCATAGGTGTGTTACACTTGTGTACTTACACTGTCTTTTTAGTGCATTCGTGTGTTACACTTGTATACTTACACTTAGTCTTTAAGTGCATAGGTGTGTTACACTTGTGTACTTACACTGTCTTTTTAGTGCATTCGTGTGTTGCACTTGTATACTTACACTTAGTCTTTAGGTGCGTAGGTGTGTTACACTTGTGTACTTACACTGGCTATTTAGTGCATACCTGTGTTACATTTGTGTACTTACACTTAGTCTTTAGGTGCGTAGGTGTGTTACAATTGTGTACTTACACTGTCTTTAAGTGCATAAGTGTGTTACATGTGTGTACTTACACTGGCTATTTAGTGCATACCTGTGTTACACTTGTTTCCTTACACTTAGTCTTTAGGTGCGTAGGTGTGTTACACTTGTGTACTTACACTTTGTCTTTAAGTGTGTTACACTAGTGTACTTACACTTAGTCTTTAAGTGCATAGGTGTGTTACACTTGTGTACTTACACTTTGTCTTTAGGTGCGTAGGTGTGTTACACTTGTGTACTTACACTTTGTCTTTAAGTGTGTTACACTAGTGTACTTACACTTAGTCTTTAGGTGCGTAGGTGTGTTACACTTGTGTACCTACACTTAGTCTTTAGGTGTGTTACACTTGTGTACTTACACTTTGTCTTTAGGTGCGTTACACTAGTGTACTTACACTTAGTCTTTAAGTGCATAGGTGTGTTACACTTGTGTACTTACACTTTGTCTTTAGGTGCGTAGGTGTGTTACACTTGTGTACTTACACTTTGTCTTTAAGTGCGTTACACTAGTGTACTTACACTTAGTCTTTAAGTGCATAGGTGTGTTACACTTGTGTACTTATACTGGCTTTTTAGTGCATAAGTATGTTACACTTGTGTACTTACACTTAGTCTTTAAGTGCATAAGTGTGTTACACTTGTGTACTTACACTTTGTCTTTTTAGTGTATAAGTGTGTTACACTTGTGTACTTACACTTAGTATTTAAGTGCATAAGTGTGTTACACTTGTGTACTTACCCTTAGTCTTTAACTGTATACGTGTGTCACGCTTGATTACTTACACTTTGTCTTTTTAGTGTATACATGTGTTACACTTGTGTACTTACACTTAGTATTTTAGTGTATAAGTGTGTTAGACTTGTGTACTTACACTTAGTCTTTTAAGAGTTGTGTGCTTACACTTAGTCTTTTAAGTGCATAAGTGTGTTACACTTGTGTACTTACCCTTAGTCTTTAACTGTATACGTGTGTCACGCTTGAGTACTTACACTTTGTCTTTTTAGTGTATACATGTGTTACACTTGTGTACTTACACTTAGTATTTTAGTGTATAAGTGTGTTAGACTTGTGTACTTACACTTAGTCTTTTAAGAGTTGTGTGCTTACACTTAGTCTTTTAAGTGCATAAGTGTGTTACACTTGTGTATTTACACTTTGTCTTTTTAGTGCATAAGTGTGTTACACTTGTGTACTTACACTTTGTCTTTTTAGTGTATAAGTGTGTTACACTTGTGTACTTACACTTAGTCTTTTAAGAGCATAAGTGTGTTACACTTGTGTACTTACACTTTGTCTTTTTAGTGCATACGTGTGTTACACTTGTATACTTACATTTTGTCTTTTTAGTCCATAAGTGTGTTATACTTGTGTACTTACACTTAGTCTTTAAGTGCAATCGTGTGTTACACCTGTGTACTTACACTTTGTCTTTTTAGTGCATAAGTGTGTTGCACTTGTGTACTTACACTCAGTCTTTTTAGTGAAAAAGTGTGTTAAACTTGTTTACTTATACTTAGTCTTTAAGTGCATAGGTGTGTTACACCTGTGTACTTACACTTTGTCTTTTTAGTGCATAAGTGTGTTGCACTTGTGTACTTACACTCAGTCTTTTTAGTGAAAAAGTGTGTTAAACGTGTTTACTTATACTTAGTCTTTAAGTGCATAGGTGTGTTACACATGTGTACTTACACTTAGTGTTTTTAGTGCACAAGTGTCTTACACTTGTGTACTTATACTTAGTATTTAACACAGTGTGTTACACTTGTGCACTTGTGCTTAGTATTAAAGTGCATAAGTGTGTTACGTTTGCGTACTTATGCTTAGTATCTAAGTGCACAAGTGTGTTACACTTGTGTACTTACACTTAGTCTTTAAGTGCATAAGTGTGCTCCACTTTTGTATTTATTACATTTCTGTACTTACACTTGGTATTTTGAGTGAATTGGTGTGTTACATTTGTATAATAATACTTAGTTTTTAAGTGCCTAAGTTTGTTACACTTCTGTATTTATACTTAGTCTTTAAGTGCATAAGTGTGTTACATTTGTGTACTTGTACTTCAATTTTTAGAGTGACTAAGTGTGGTACACTCGTGTACTTATAGTCTTTTGAATGAATAAGTGTGTAACAGTTGAGTACTTACAGTTAGTATTTTGAGTGTATAAGTGTGTTACAGTTGTGTACTTAGACTTGGTATTTTTAGTGAACAAGTGTGTTGCACTTGTGTACTTACACTTTTACACTTGTGTACTTACACTCAGGGCCTGATCTACTAAAGGTTTACGTGTACTAAAACACGTGCAAACTTGATAGCACACAAAACGGAGGTACTAAACTTGTGAGCAGTATTTGTTGTGTTTGTCTTCAGGACTATGCAGAATATATGCTGATCATCATAACACACACAATACTGGGAGGAGAAGATGCAATTATAATTAAAACTCTTTCATCAACTTTCAATCAGAAGGGTTCAATCTCTCTCCTGTGCTAGTTTGAAGCCGACACGACAAACACGCTCAGAGGAGATAATGTTTGAAAAAAAGTGACTGTTTTGACCCAACTTTTGTTTTGAAGGGGGATTTGCAAAATCTTCTGAGTGAGACCTACATAGAGGTTTTTGTTTCATGTCTCTACGACATTCCTACTGGAAGTTACAAGCAGTTTTGTCTGAGTTTTCTTCCTAGGAGCAGTTTTGTCTGTGTTTCATTCCTAGGGGGCGCTAGATCACAATTTTGAGTTTTGGGGTTTGTTTTTTTTATTACATCGCAATTTTCGCCAGTTTGGTGAATTTTGAAGCATGTTAAGGGGGTCAAATTACAGCTCAAAGAGGCAAAGGAGACTGTTTTTACTAAACTTTTGTTTTGAAGGGGGAATTGCAAACTTCCTGTTGATTTTTGCTGGGGGATGTCATTGTATGAAATTTAGGTCTACATAGAGGTTTTTGTTTCATGTCTCTATGACATTCCTACTGGGAGTTACAGGCAGTTTTGTCTGTGTTTTCTTCCTAGGGGGCGCTAGAGCGCAATTTAGAGTTTTGGGGTTTGGTTTTTTGATTAAATGGCAATTTTCGCCAGTCCTGATGTGTGTGTCCAATTTGGTGAGTTTTGAAGCATGTTAAAGGGGTCAAATTACAGCTCAAAGAGGCGGCGGTATAATAATAAAGAAAAAATAAAACGCTACAATTACAATAGGGTCCTCTGTACCAAAGGGACATTCGGTCCCTAAAAACGCTACAATTACAATAGGGTCATCGGTCCCACAGGGACATTCGGTCCCTAATTATTCAGCACATGCGGTGTGATTCATCAAGACTAAAACTGTTCTTCCGGTGCCATTTTGCATCTTCATTTCATACATCTGAAAAAATATGTACCAATATGGACAGACATGTGTGTGTCGACATATTTGGTCCGTCAGAAATAAAAAATATTAGGCATATTGTCGATGCAGCAATATCCTTTTATAGTTTTAAAGCTGCTAGATACATGAAGGGGACTCCAGGAACTAAGTACACAGTGTACACAGCATACTCACTGAAGTGTACTGATACAAGTATTGCTTTTGAGACACACTGTTTGTGTTTCAGATGATTCTGATTGGACGTGGGCTCGTCACATGCAAATAGGAAAGAGGCGTGTCTCTAGCCCGACCCCGCCCCCGCGCTGCTGTAGGTGGCCTTGGCGCGGAAGGAGCGTGAGCTGCTTCGGCCAATGGGAAGGAAGGGGCTGGACTCGGCGGTGATGACGATGCTCGGGATGCGACCCAGCGCGCTTCTGGTCGCATGACCTTGTGCCGAGTCAGTGTTCTGTCAGAGAGGACAGGTTTGGACGTTCAGAAGACAAACGGTGTCCGATTCGAGTCTTGGTACTCACGTTAGGAATGGGGCCGACTCCGATGGTGGAGATGTCCGTGTCGAAGGACGTCTGCAGGAAGACAAAGAGACAAAGAGGATGCTGATGAGTGGTTGGAAGCTGAGCCGTGTACAGAGAGGCTCTGGACAACTCGGTTTAAGAGTTGGTCCCAAACATGACGTCCTGTAGTCACGTGAGGGTCTTTTGACCAATCAAAGAGTCGGGACATTTTGGTTTTAGAGTTGGTCCCAAACATGGCATTCTGTAGTCTCGTGGGTCTTTTGACCAATCAGAGATACTCTGGACAACTCGGTTTCAGAGTTGGTCCCAAACATGGCGCCCCGTAGTCACGTGAGGGTCTTTTGACTAATCAGAGAGACTCTGGACAACCCGGTTTGAGAGTTGGTCCCAAACATGGTGCCCTGTAGTCATGTGAGGCTCTTTGGACCAATCAGAAAGTCAGGACAACTCGGTTTCAGAGTTGGTCCCAAACATGGCGTTCTGTAGTCACGTGAGGGGCTTTTGACCAATCAGAAAGTCGGGACAACTCGGTTTCACAATTGGTCCCAAACATGGCGTTCTGTAGCCACGTGAGTGTCTTTTGACCAATCAGAGAGACTCTGGATAACCCGGTTTGAGAATTGGTCCCAAACGTGGCGCTCTGTAGTCATGTGAGGGGCTTTTGACCAATCAGAGAGTCGGGACAACTCGGTTTCAGAGTTGGTCCCAAACATGGCGTCCTGTAGTCACGTGAGGGGTTTTTGACCAATCAGAGAGACTCTGGACAACTCGTCTCAGAGTTGGTCCCAAACATGGCGCCCTATGGTCACGTGGGGGGCTTTTGACCAATCAGAGAGTCGAGAAAACTCGGTTTCAGAGTTGGTCCCAAACATAGCGCCCTGTAGTCACGTCTTTTGACCAATCAGAGAGACTCTGGACAACTCGCTTTCAGAGTTAGTCCCAAACATGGCTCCCTGTAGTCACGTGATGGTCTTTTGACCACTCAGAGAGACTCTGGACAACTCGTTTTAAGAATTGGTCCCAACATGGCGCCCTATAGTCACGTGAGGGGATATTGACCAATCAGAAACTCAGGACAACTCGGTTTCAGACTTGGTCCCAGACATGGCGTTCTGTATTCAAGTGATGGTCTTTTGACCAACGAGAGAGACTCTGGACAACTCGGTTTCAGAGTTAGTCCCAAACATGGCGTCCTATAGTCACGTGAGGAGCTTTTGACCAATGAGAGAGACTCTGGACAACTCGGTTTCAGAGTTGGTCCCAAACATGGCGCCCTGTAGTCACGTGAGGGGCTTTTGACTACTACACGTGACTACAAGGCGCCATGTTTGGGACCAACTCTAAAACCGGGTTGTCCCGACTCTCTCTATAGACCGCTCTGGTGGGAAGGGTTCCTGACGATGAAGATGTTTGTGCGCTGACCTTGTCGAAGATTCCCGAGTCGTGACTTTTCATCTTGCTCTTGAAGCTGGAAGAAGGTTTGAATTCTGTAAAGTCTTCCGTGTCCCTGCTGATGTCACAGGACACTTGGCGGCTGGCGGGTCGGGAGCCCAGACTAGGCAGGTCGGCCTCGGTGTCCGTCAGCCCCTGCCGTTACGGAAGACAAGGAGCTTTTCAAAATAAAAGCCGTCGCCCGTCAAGGCCAACTCACCGATTCGCTGTCGGAGACGGACGAGAGGCGACTCTTGCTGCGGCGGCGGAACTGGGCGCTGATGTCGGACGACTGGCTGGTGACGGTGGAGCGCCGTGTGGACATGAAGCTGCTGCTGGCAGAGCGCATGTCGTGAGGACGCACGCACAGCAGGACGCCGAGACACGGGATGTACTTCGCCAACGCCACCCTGGGGAAGGACAGCTGTGATTTCATCGACTTAGCGGGTATTAGCGCCGCAGATCCGCTACGGTCCAGTTAGCATTCAGGTCGAGCTTAGCGGGGGCTCTAATGGAAACGAGGAAGCGGAGCTACCTGTACTTGGGATGCGTGATGGCGTAAATGATGGGGTTGTGGATGGCGGAGGCCTTGGCGATGACGGCGGGCACCGAGTTCATGTAGGGCGTCAGCATGTCGGCGTACCTGCACACCGCAGACCACCACAATGTATCCTGCCCGACATGGCGCATGCCTTCCACCGTGAGAGCTTTACCCGGCGAAGGCGGTGAGGGCGACGGCGGAGTACGGCGACCACGAGACCACGTAGAGCAGGATGACGATCAGCGCAATCTTGGCCATCTTCCACTCGTTCTGCAGCCGCTGGAACGTCTTCGCCGAGTCCCGTGCCGACACGTGATGCCGCACGCTGCCGTTCATCTTGCCCACCGCCCTGACACACACACGCACACACACACACACACACACACACACACACACACACACACACACACAAACACGTATTCCTATAAATTCTTGCTTGACAACTTTATTTTACAATAATGAAACTTATTTTCTGAGAACAATTATGACTTTTTCCAATATACAGTATTTGACTTTAATCCATACTTAAAAAAAATAATTTTTAATAATTTTTTCTTAAAACCTTTTTTCTAACAATATTTCTGCACAATTCTTGTTAGATATTTTTTTTCTCACACTATTGTATTGTTTTTTTTTAAAAATATATTTTTTTTCACATTATATTTGACATGAATGGCATAATTTTGTGTTGTACATTTTTTCCCCCAAATATTCCGACATAATTCTTGTACAATGACAGCTTTTTCCCCATAATATGAACAACTTTTTATATGTGTATATATATATATATATATATATATATATATATATATATAAAATAAAAAAATATATAATATATATATATTTATTTTTTTATTTAGTATTTTTATATTTTAATATATATACATATATATTTATTTTTTTAAATTTAGTATTTCAATATATTTAGTATTTTTATACATTTTATATTTTATATATATATATATTTATGTGTGTATATATATATATATATATATATATTTATATATATATATATATATATTTGATTTTAATCTTGTAAAATTACATAATTTTGTCGTGTAAAACAATTTTTTGCCCACAATATATTCCTAAAAATTCTTGCTGGACAATTTATTTTTCACAATATTGTAATTCATTTTCTAAAAAAAAATGACTTTTTCCAATATACAATATTTGACTTTAATCCTGTAAAATGGCATACTTAAAAAAGTAAACCTTTTTTCTTAAAACAATTTTTTCCAACAATATTTTTGCACAATTATTGTAAAATATACAATATTGCATTTTTCGAAAATATTTTTTTTCCCACAATATATTTGACACGAATGGCATAATTTTTTCCTGTAAATTTTTATTTTTATTTTTTAAGTATTCCGACATAATTCTTGCACAAAAGACCTGAGTTCATCCAGCCATTTGGCTGCCCTTTGGGAGTTAAGTTATGTTGCAATTCTTAATGCCAACAAAAAAACGTACTTAAGTAAGGCTCCCCTTTTCCAAAAATGCGCTTGCTTGATGCTAATTTACATTAGCTTTGCTATTGACATGCTACTGATCATCATGAGGGATTTTACATGGCGATGTCAACACCTCCAAACTACATCTGAGATGCACGTTACGATCAAACAGCTGCTGCGTAATAAGTGCAATACTTACAGTATGAACACTTTTTAGGGCACAACAACAAACGAGTTTGATGAAAGACTGAACAGAGTAGCCAAAACAGCACAAACTATTCACTACTTTGTCGTGTGATGTGAAAATAAAACATGATATAACAAGTGGAAGTGGAGTTGCACGTTGTGGAGACAGACAGGAAGTGAAGTGGCACGTTGTGGAAACGGACAGGAAGTGAAGTGGCACATGGTGGAAATAGACAGGAAGTGAAGTGGCAGGTCATGGAGACAGACAGGAAGTGAAGTAGCACGTCGTGAAGACAGACAGGAAGTGAAGTGGCACGTTGTGGAGACAGACAGGAAGTGAAGTGGCACGTCGTGGAGACAGACAGGAAGTGAATTGGCATGTTGTGGAGACAGACAGGAAGTGAAGTGGCACGCTGTAGAGACAGACAGGAAGTGAAGTGGCACGCTGTGGAGACAGACAAGAAGTGAAGTGGCACGTTGTGGAGACAGACAGGAAGTGAAGTGGCACGCTGTGGAGACAGACAGGAAGTGAAGTGGCACGCTGTGGAGACGGACAGGAAGGGAAGTGGCACGTTGTGGAAACAGACAGGAAGTGAAGTGGCACGTTATGGAGACAGACAGGAAGTGAAGTGGCACGCCGTGGCGACAGACAGGAAGTGAAGTGGCACGTCGTGGAGACAGACAGGAAGTGAATTGGCACGTTGTGGAGACAGACAGGAAGTGAAGTTGCACGCTGTGGAGACAGACAGGAAGTGAAGTGGCACGTCGTGGAGACAGACAGGAAGGCAAGTGGCACGTCGTGGAGACAGACAGGAAGTGAAGTGGCACGTCGTGGAGACAGACAGGAAGTGAAGTGGCACGTCGTGGAGACAGACAGGAAGTGAATTGGCACGTTGTGGAGACAGACAGGCAATGAAGTGGCACGCTGTGGAGACAGACAGGAAGTGGAGTGGAGAGAGACAGGAAGTGAAGTGGAGACAGACAGGAAATGAAGTGGAGACAGACAGGAAGTGGAGTGGAGAGAGACAGGAAGTGGAGACAGAGAGGAAGTGAAGTGGAGACTGACAGGAAGTGAAGTGGAGACAAACAGGAAGTGAAGTGGAGACTGACAGGAAGTGAAGTGGAGACAGACAGGAAGTGAAGTGGAGACTGACAGGAAGTGAAGTGGAGACTGACAGGAAGTGAAGTGGAGACAGACAGGAAGTGTAGTGGAGACTGACAGGAAGTGAAGTGGAGATAGACAGGAATTTAAGTGGAGACAGACAGGAAGTGAAGTGGAGACAGACAGGAACTGACCGGTTGGTAGAGCGGATGGCTCTGAAGATGAAGACGTAGCAGTAGATGATGACGAGGAGCGGCAGGAAGAAGACGAAGACGAAGAGCAGCATGGTGTACGCTCGCACAGACGCTGTGAAGGTCATGTAGTCCCAGCTGCACGACGTCAGCAGACCCTCGGGCACGTACGCACCTGCACACACACTCCTTTAGTCACACATACGTGCGTGTGTGCGTGTGTGCGTGTGTGTGCGTGTGTGTGTGTCCTCACTCCAGCCAAAGAAGGGCGGCAGGCTCCACCCCAGCGAGTACGTCCACGCCGCCGCCAGGATGATCAGCGCCCGCTTGCGCGACAACACGCCGATGGAGGTCAGAGGTCGCGTGATGACGAAGTAGCGGTCCACGGCGATCACCGACAGAGTGATCATGGAGCAGATGCCAAACAGAGCGCCGCAGAAGGCGTACAGCTCGCACGCTGACACACACACACAGTTGGAAAAAGTTATTATGGTGTACATCTTATAGTTGTGTGATCATCACACAAGTAAAGTGAAAATAAAAAACTATTTATTAAAGAATGATCTTAAAATGATGATGACAGTAAATCACTCCTTTTTTTTACTACAACTTTTTTTTTAAATACAACACTCCTTTTTTACAACAGCACTTTCTTTAGTACAGCTCTTTTTTTTACTACATCACTCCTTTTTTTGGTATAGCACTCCTTTTTTTTACTACAGCACTTTTTTTAGTACATCACTTTTTTAAATACAACACTAATTTTTTTGGTACATCACTCCTTTTTTTAATAAAGTACTTTTTTTCTGTACAGTACTTGTTTATTTATGACAGCATTTCTTTTTTTGGTACAGCACTTTTTTCCCTTTTTTTTTAGTACAGCACTCCTTTTTTACTATAGCACTCCTTTTTTGGTACAACAATCCTTTTTTTACTGCAGCCCTTTTTTTAGTACAGCACTTTTTTTAGTACAGTACTTTTTTATTTATTACAGCACTCCTTATTTTACTACAACACACCTTTTTTGTACAAAACTCTTTTTTTTATTACAGCACTCATTTTTTTTAATACACACACTCCTTTTATAGTACAGTTACAGCACTCCTTTTTTTAGTACAGAACTAATTTATTTTACTATAACGCCTTTTTTACTACAACACTCCTTTTTTTAGTACAGAACTCCTTTTTTTACTACAACACTTTTTAGTACAGTACTTTTTTTTAGTACAGCACTCCTTTTACTAGTACAGCACGCCTTTTTTACTACAACGCTCCTTTTTTTTTAGTACAGAACTCCTTTTCTTTGGAACAGCACTCCTTTTTTTACTACAACACTTTTTAGTACAGTACTTTTTTTTAGTACAGCACTCCTTTTACTAGTACAGCTCGCCTTTTTTACTACAACGCTCCTTTTTTAGTACAGTAATTGTTTTTACTACAGCACTCCTTTTTTTTTAGTACAGAACTCTTTTTTTTAGTACAGAACTCCTTTTTTTGGAACAGCACTCCTTTTTTTACTACAAAAATTATCTCCATTTTTAGTACAGCTTGCCTTTTAACTACAACACTCATTTTTTTACTACAACACTCCACTTTTGGTACAGCACTCCTTTTTTTACTACAGCACTCCTTTTTAAGCACAGTACTTTATTACTACAGCACTTTTTTTTTTACTACAGCACTCCTTTTTTAGTACAGTACTTTTTGATTACCACAGCATTTTTTTTTACTACAGCACTTCTTTTATGTAGTGCAGCACTCTTTTCTTTTTTGTTTTGTCCAAAGTGTGTCCCGGGGGCCATTTGCAGTAAATCAAACGAAAAATCAAGTAAAAATGTAAATAAATAAAAAATAGGAGAAAAAAATGTAATGAAATGAGAAAAATTAGGGATGTCCGATAATGGCTTTTTTGACGATATCCGCTATTGTCCAACTCTTAATTACCGATACCGATATCAACCGTTACCGATATATACAGTCGTGGAATTAACACATTATTATGCCTAATTTGGACAACCAGGTATGGTGAACATAAGATTAATAAAATAAAATAAGATAAATCAATTAAAAACATTTTCTTGAATAAAAAAGAAAGTAAAACAATATAAAAACAGTTACATAGAAACTAGTAATTAATGAAAATGAGTAAAATGAACTGTTAAAGGTTAGTACTATTAGTGGACCAGCAGCACGCACAATCATGTGTGCTTACGGACTGTATCCCTTGCAGACTGTATTGATATATATTGATATATAATGTAGGAACCAGAATATTAATAACAGAAAGAAACAACCCTTTTGTGTGAATGAGTGTAAATGGGGGAGGGAGGTTTTTTGGGTTGGTGCACTAATTGTAAGTGTATCTTGTGTTTTTTATGTTGATTTAATTTTTTAAAAAAACTAACAAAAAAACAAAAAACATACCGATAATAAAAAAAACGATACCGATAATTTCCGATATTACATTTTAAAGCATTTATCGGCCGATAATATCGGACATCTCTAAGAAAAATGTATTTTATTCATGTGTTGATTACTCTTCAGTGCTTCAGCGTGTGTGTTAACAACATGGTTGTTAATGTTTTTGAGAGCGTGCGTGTTGACAGTTCAGCTTGCCAGTGTGGTGTTTTTTTTAAATAAAGACATTGCTAATAATTCATATTAATACACGTTCTCACCTATAACACCATTTTTAGTATATGTAAAGTCTTATCACATTTTTTTGTACAAAATAAAATATCAAAATGGCCCCTACGCGCTTTGACTTTTCAGCGTGTGGTCCTTGGCGGAAAAAGTTTGGAGGCTGTAAAGAGTCGACAGCATGAAGAAAAGGTGTGTTTTGTGGAGTGTTGGTGGGAAACAAAAGCGTGAAGGTCGAGTGTGAGGGAGAGGAGGAAGAGTCACTTCTTCCTTTCAGAGTTTTTCTTCACAGATTGATTTTTCATCACAGCCACTTTATTAGGTACACCACAGCCTTCCCGATTCGATTCAGAATCGATTCTCCATTCACACCGATTCTCACAATGTATTATTTGGTATGATAATCTTAATGAGACGCTTTTAAATCAGGTTATAAAAGCTATTTCTGGTTGAATGGAGATGGCCTAAAAACATATTTTTAAAAAATGATTCCTGTAAAAAAAATAAAAAATGTTTTTAATTATACACTTTTTTTTTTTTATAGATTTTTGACAATTATAAATCGATTTAAAATCTGCGTGAATAGGAATTGCAATTCTTGTTGCATGGAGATGGCCTAAGAAACATCTTATTAAAAATTATTTATGTAAAACAAATACATACAGTATATATATGTATATATATATATATATATATATGTATTAAAAAAACAACCTTTTTTTGTAAAATAAACTTTTGAAAATTATGACTCGAGTTAGAATCGGGATGATTCTCGCATTTCAAAGGTGCATCGATTTTTCTGTGCACTCCTAGTCTGCACCATCACAGAGATACTGTTTAGCAACACACAATTTTAAGGTCAATTCTGCCTTATAGAACCAATGAAACGTGTATCCTGTAATACTACTGTATTTTATAAATGTACTATTAGTATTGTTACTTTTATTAGTATTATTACTTGTATTAGTATTATTACTTGTATTAGTATTATTACTTTTAAAACCTTTTGTCTTGTTGTGTTTGGTTTATTTGTAGAACAATCTATAATTAAGTGCTATATGTTAAGTGCTCCAATCAATAAATGATGCCTAAGGCCAGTCGTGTGTGCGTGCGTGCGTGCATGCGTGCGTGTGTGTGTGTGTGTGTGTGTGTGTGTGTGTGTGTGTACCTTTCTCCCCAAAGATCCACTTCTTGTGCATGCTGCTGATGAAGAAGATGGGTGACTGAGTGACACACATCAGCAGGTCAGTGACAGCCAAGTTGATGATGAACATGTTGGCGGGTGTTCGCAGGCTGCGGCTCCTACACACACACACATGCACACACACACACACACACACGCTCACACACGCAGACACACACGTACAAACACGCACGCGCACACACACATCTGTTAAGTGCTCCAATCAATAAGACGTTCAATCAAAGCGCCTTCAGAGGATTCTGGGAAGATGTCAGCAGAGAAGAATGAAAGAAACAAGGATGGATGGAAGATGGATGGAAAACGGATGGAAGACGGGTGGAAGATGGATGGCAGACGGGTGGAAGATGAGTGAAAGATGGATGGAAAATGAATGGAAGATGGATGGAAGACGGGTGGAAGATGGATGGAAGATGAGTGAAAGATGGATGGAAAATTAATGGAAGATGAATGGAAGACGGGTGGAAGATGGATGGAAGACGGATGGAAGATGGATGGAAGATGGATGGAAGATAGATGAAGACGGCTGGAAGACGGATGGAAGATGGATGGAAGATGGGTGGAAGATGGATGGAAGATGGATGGAAAATGGCTGAAAGATGGATGGAAGATAGATGAAGACGGCTGGAAGACGGATGGAAGACGGATGGAAGATGGATGGAAAATGAATGGAAGATGGATGGAAGACGGGTTGAAGATGGATGGAAGATGAGTGAAAGATGGATGGAAAATGAGTGAAAGATGGATGGAAAATGAATGGAAGATGAATGGAAGACGGGTGGAAGATGGATGGAAGATGGATGGAAGATAGATGAAGACGGCTGGAAGACGGATGGAAGATGGATGGAAGATGGGTGGAAGATGGATGGAAGATGGATGGAAAATGGCTGAAAGATGGATGGAAGATAGATGAAGACGGCTGGAAGACGGATGGAAGACGGATGGAAGACGGATGGAAGATGGGTGGAAGATGGATGGAAGATGGATGGAAGACTGATGGAAGATGGATGGAAGAGAGATGGAAGATGGATGGAAGATGGATGGAAGACAGATGGAAGATGAGTGAAAGATGGATTGAAGACGGATGGAAGATGGATGGAAGACGGATGGCAGACGGGTGGAAGATGAGTGAAAGATGGATGGAAAATGAATGGAAGATGGATGGAAGACGGGTGGAAGATGGATGGAAGATGAGTGAAAGATGGATGGAAAATGAATGGAAGATGGATGGAAGACAGATGGAAGACGGGTGGAAGATGGATGGAAGATGAGTGAAAGATGGATGGAAGACGGAGGGAAGACGGATGGAAGATGGATGGAAGATGAGTGAAAGATGGATGGAAAATGAGTGAAAGATGGATGGAAAATGAATGGAAGATGGATGGAAGACGGGTGGAAGATGGATGGAAGATGAGTGAAAGATGGATGGAAAATGAATGGAAGATGAATGGAAGACGGGTGGAAGATGGATGGAAGACGGATGGAAGATGGATGGAAGATGGATGGAAGATAGATGAAGACGGCTGGAAGACGGATGGAAGACGGATGGAAGATGGATGGAAGATGGGTGGAAGATGCATGGAAGATGGATGGAAAATGGCTGAAAGATGGATGGAAGATAGATGAAGACGGCTGGAAGACGGATGGAAGACGGATGGAAGACGGATGGAAGATGGATGGAAAATGAATGGAAGATGGATGGAAGACGGGTTGAAGATGGATGGAAGATGAGTGAAAGATGGATGGAAAATGAGTGAAAGATGGATGGAAAATGAATGGAAGATGAATGGAAGACGGGTGGAAGATGGATGGAAGATGGATGGAAGATAGATGAAGACGGCTGGAAGACGGATGGAAGATGGATGGAAGATGGGTGGAAGATGGATGGAAGATGGATGGAAAATGGCTGAAAGATGGATGGAAGATAGATGAAGACGGCTGGAAGACGGATGGAAGACGGATGGAAGACGGATGGAAGATGGGTGGAAGATGGATGGAAGATGGATGGAAGACTGATGGAAGATGGATGGAAGAGAGATGGAAGATGGATGGAAGATGGATGGAAGACAGATGGAAGATGAGTGAAAGATGGATTGAAGACGGATGGAAGATGGATGGAAGACGGATGGCAGACGGGTGGAAGATGAGTGAAAGATGGATGGAAAATGAATGGAAGATGGATGGAAGACGGGTGGAAGATGGATGGAAGATGAGTGAAAGATGGATGGAAAATGAATGGAAGATGGATGGAAGACAGATGGAAGACGGGTGGAAGATGGATGGAAGATGAGTGAAAGATGGATGGAAAATGAATGGAAGATGGATGGAAGACAGATGGAAGACGGGTGGAAGATGGATGGAAGATGAGTGAAAGATGGATGGAAGACGGAGGGAAGACGGATGGAAGATGGATGGAAGATGAGTGAAAGATGGATGGAAAATGAGTGAAAGATGGATGGAAAATGAATGGAAGATGGATGGAAGACGGGTGGAAGATGGATGGAAGATGAGTGAAAGATGGATGGAAAATGAATGGAAGATGAATGGAAGACGGGTGGAAGATGGATGGAAGACGGATGGAAGATGGATGGAAGATGGATGGAAGATAGATGAAGACGGCTGGAAGACGGATGGAAGATGGATGGAAGATGGGTGGAAGATGCATGGAAGATGGATGGAAAATGGCTGAAAGATGGATGGAAGATAGATGAAGACGGCTGGAAGACGGATGGAAGACGGATGGAAGACGGATGGAAGATGGATGGAAAATGAATGGAAGATGGATGGAAGACGGGTTGAAGATGGATGGAAGATGAGTGAAAGATGGATGGAAAATGAGTGAAAGATGGATGGAAAATGAATGGAAGATGAATGGAAGACGGGTGGAAGATGGATGGAAGATGGATGGAAGATAGATGAAGACAGCTGGAAGACGGATGGAAGATGGATGGAAGATGGGTGGATTATGGATGGAAGATGGATGGAAAATGGCTGAAAGATGGATGGAAGATAGATGAAGACGGCTGGAAGACGGATGGAAGACGGATGGAAGACGGATGGAAGATGGGTGGAAGATGGATGGAAGATGGATGGAAGACTGATGGAAGATGGATGGAAGAGAGATGGAAGATGGATGGAAGATGGATGGAAGACAGATGGAAGATGAGTGAAAGATGGATTGAAGACGGATGGAAGATGGATGGAAGACGGATGGCAGACGGGTGGAAGATGAGTGAAAGATGGATGGAAAATGAATGGAAGATGGATGGAAGACGGGTGGAAGATGGATGGAAGATGAGTGAAAGATGGATGGAAAATGAATGGAAGATGGATGGAAGACAGATGGAAGACGGGTGGAAGATGGATGGAAGATGAGTGAAAGATGGATGGAAGACGGAGGGAAGACGGATGGAAGATGGATGGAAGATGAGTGAAAGATGGATGGAAAATGAGTGAAAGATGGATGGAAAATGAATGGAAGATGGATGGAAGACGGGTGGAAGATGGATGGAAGATGAGTGAAAGATGGATGGAAAATGAGTGAAAGATGGATGGAAAATGAATGGAAGATGAATGGAAGACGGGTGGAAGATGGATGGAAGACGGATGGAAGATGGATGGAAGATGGATGGAAGATAGATGAAGACGGCTGGAAGACGGATGGAAGACGGATGGAAGATGGGTGGAAGATGGATGGAAGATGGATGGAAAATGGCTGAAAGATGGATGGAAGATAGATGAAGACGGCTGGAAGACGGATGGAAGACGGATGGAAGACGGATGGAAGATGGGTGGAAGATGGATGGAAGATGGATGGAAGACTGATGGAAGATGGATGGAAGAGAGATGGAAGATGGATGGAAGATGGATGGAAGATGGATGGAAGACAGATGGAAGATGAGTGAAAGATGGATTGAAGACGGATGGAAGATGGATGGAAGACGGATGGCAGACGGGTGGAAGATGAGTGAAAGATGGATGGAAAATGAATGGAAGATGGATGGAAGACGGGTGGAAGATGGATGGAAGATAAGTAAAAGATGGATGGAAAATGAATGGAAGATGGATGGAAGACAGATGGAAGACGGGTGGAAGATGGATGGAAGATGAGTGAAAGATGGATGGAAGACGGAGGGAAGACGGATGGAAGATGGATGGAAGACGGATGGAAGATAGATGGAAGATGAATGGAAGACGGATGGAAAATGGCTGAAAGATGGATGGAAGATGGATGAAGACGCTGGAAGACGGATGGAAGACGGATGGAAGACGGATGGAAGATGAATGGAAGATGGATGAAGATGGATGAAGATGGATGAAAGCCGCTTTAATTAGTAGTTTTCTTAGCTCTTTATAGCGTACTTTCTGTTTATGGCTTCTTGTCTCCTCCTCTTCATGAGTGATGTTCCTTTTGTGCAGCTCATCATAGATTGTTGTTTTTTTGTTATTAGATCCGTGTAGAATGTTGCTATTGCCTTCTTCCTCCCTCGGGAGTGATTTTATGTTGGTTGTTTTAGGCCCTGTGCTACGTTTCCTTTTTTACTCCAGTGTATCAAGTATAGAGTTTGTAGCCATTTGTTTAATCACTCAAAACTCCTCTATATACTGCTTTTAAAGAAGCTCTATTTTAGACCAGTTGACCTGCCGCTTCTCATCCCTCCTGATATTACTACTATTTACTCTAATACTACTACTACTAACACTATTACTACTACTACTAATACTAGTAACACTATTACTCTACTACGCTAATTCTACTACTACTCTAGTACTACTACTAATCTATTACTACTACAACTACTACTTTTTACTACAACCAGGCTATTACTACTACTCTAATACTACTATAGCTTTAGTACTACTACAACTCAAATATTACTACTAGAATTCTAGCACTACTACTACTCCAGCACTACTTAGTATCCGGTGTACACATTGAAGTGTACTAACAATGTACAACAATATATAGACAAGTTGTGAGTACATCTGGGCGTGTACCCACTTGCTGAAGGCGTAGATGACCAGGAAGTTTCCCAGCATGCCTGTGATGCCGATGACGAGGATGACGGAGCCGATGGTGTAGTGGGCGTGGTCAGGGACGTCCACCGTGGGGAAGGGCTGAGGGGGTTTGGGCGCCATCGCTGCCTGGATGACAAGATGGAGGATTGCACGCTTTTGAGTGCACTTAAAGCTTAACGTGATCAAGCCATTAAAATAATTTCTGCTCTGACAGGAAAAATGATAAGGCTGTACCTAATGAAGTGACCCATGGCTGAATGGACGCATGTGATTTGGGTGTACCTAATGAAGTGTCCCATGGCTGAATGGACGCATGTGATTTGGGTGTACCTAATGAAGTGACCCATGGCTGAATGGAAGCATGCAATTTGGGTGTACCTAATGAAGTGACCCATGGCTGAACGAGAACATGTGATTTGGGTGTACCTAATGAAGTGGCCCATGGCTGAATGGAAGCATGCGATTTGGGTGTACCTAATGAAGTGTCCCATGGCTGAACACAAACACGTGATTTGGGTGTACCTAATGAAGTGACCCATGGCTGAACGAGAACATGTGATTTGGGTGTACCTAATGAAGTGGCCCATGGCTGAATGGAAGAATGCGATTTGGGTGTACCTAATGAAGTGTCCCACGGCTGAACACAAACACGTGATTTGGGTGTACCTAATGAAGTGGCCCATGGCTGAACGCAAACACGTGATTTGGGTGTACCTAATGAAGTGGCCCATGGTTGAATGGAATCATGCGATTTGGGTGTACCTAATGAAGTGTCCCACGGCTGAACACAAACACGTGATTTGGGTGTACCTAATGAAGTGGCCCATGGCTGAACGCAAACACGTGATTTGGGTGTACCTAATGAAGTGGCCCATGGTTGAATGGAATCATGCGATTTGGGTGGGTGTACCTAATGAAGTGTCCCATGGCTGAACGAGAACATGTGATTTGGGTGTACCTAATGAAGTGGCCCATGGCTGAATGCAAACATGTGATTTGGGTGTACCTAATGCAGTGACCCATGGCTGAATGGACTCATGTGATTTGGGTGTACCCAATGAGGTGGCCCATGGCTGAATGGAAGCCTGTGATTAAAGTGTACCTAATGCAGTGACCCATGGCTGAATGGAAGCCTGTGATTAAAGTGTACCTAATGCAGTGGCCCATGGCTGAATGCAAACATGTGATTAGGGTGTACCTAATGCAGTGGGCCATGGCTGAATGGAAGCCTGTGATTAAAGTGTACCTAATGCAGTGACCCATGGCTGAATGCAAACATGTGATTTGAGTGTACCTAATGCAGTGACCAGGGCCGGCCCGTGGCATAGGCCGTATAGGCAAATGCTAAGGGCGCCGTCCATCAGGGGGCGCCACGTCAGTGCCACAAATGTTGGAGGAAAAAAAAAAGAAAAAAAAGTTGGTACTATTATTTCTAAATACATAAAATAATCCCACGTTAATTAAAATGCAAAGTAAAGCCTATTTAATAGAAATATTATTTGTTACAACATTACGCACCCCCTCCCCCGGCACGGTGCGCCCCCTCCCTTCCCGTATCATGACTGTTTTTGGACGTCACCACATAAAAAAAATCAACACAAGATGTCAAAACGGCCAAAACTGTCAGGTGCCCAGGGAAGAAAAGAAGGGGAGAAACGAGAAAAAGACAGAGGTAGCAGGTAGGTAACGTTAGCCTACATGAAATTATTTGTCTGTTACAGAATGTGATAGTAACCTGTATTTTTAGCATTAAGCTAATGTTACATGATTCGGCAATTGCTAATCAATAAATGGCTAGTTCTGTTTTAACGTCGGGTTAATATTGTGGAGGGGGCTAAATTGTTATGGAAAATAATAATGTAACGTTAGGTAATTACAGTACTCCCTGGTGTACAGTAATTTGTAAGTCATTCTAGTTAATGCAATATTAAAAAGCACAAATAGAGAACTCTGTAGGATCCCCTTTTTTTGTAATATAGTTGTTAAAGTCATACTGGTTTGATATCTTGTTTTGTGCAGTGCCTTATTTATATTGTATTTTTAATTTATTTTATGCAACTTGTTGACACGTTTTATTTTGTGTTTATGTATGTAAAAAATATTGTATTTCATATATTCATTTTTTGTATTCATTTATTTATCCATATTTTTTAAAATCTTGTTAACTATTCTGATTGTTAAATTGCTTTCTTTAAGTAAAAAAAAAGGTCAAAGACAAAGCTATTCGGTTTCTTGTGAGTATATACACTTCACTGCCGATGTGGGGGGGCGCCACCTAAAATCTTGCCGAGGGCGCCAGATTGGTTAGGGCCGGGCCTGGCAGTGACCCATGGCTGAATGGACGCATGTGATTTGGGTGTACCTAATGAAGTGGCCCATGGCTGAATGGACGCATGTGATTTGGGTGTACCTAATGAAGTGGCCCATGGCTGAATGGACGCATGTGATTTGGGTGTACCTAATGAAGTGGCCCATGGCTGAATGGACGCATGTGATTTGGGTGTACCTAATGAAGTGGCCCATGGCTGAATGGACGCATGTGATTTGGGTGTACCTAATGAAGTGGCCCATGGCTGAATGGAAGCATACGATTTGGGTGTACCTAATGAAGTGTCCCACGGCTGAACGAGAACATGTGATTTGGGTGTACCTAATGAAATGGCCCATGGCTGAATGCAAACATGTGATTTGGGTGTACCTAATGAAGTGGCCCATGGCTGAACGCAAACACGTGATTTGGGTGTACCTAATGAAGTGGCCCATGGCTGAATGCAAACATGTGATTAGGGTGTACCTAATTAAGTGGCCCATGGCTGAACGCAAACACGTGATTTGGGTGTACCTAATGAAGTGGCCCATGGCTGAATGCAAACATGTGATTAGGGTGTACCTAATGAAGTGGCCCATGGCTGAACGCAAACACGTGATTTGGGTGTACCCAATGAAGTGGCCCATGGTTGAATGGAATCATGCGATTTGGGTGGGTGTACCTAATGAAGTGTCCCATGGCTGAACGAGAACATGGGATTTGGGTGTACCTAATGAAGTGACCCATGGCTGAATGCAAACATGTGATTTGGGTGTACCTAATGAAGTGTCCCATGGCTGAACGCAAACACGTGATTTGGGTGTACCTAATGAAGTGTCCCATGGCTGAACGAGAACATGGGATTTGGGTGTACCCAATGAAGTGACCCATGGCTGAATGCAAACATGTGATTTGGGTGTACCTAATGAAGTGTCCCATGGCTGAACGCAAACACGTGATTTGGGTGTACCCAATGAAGTGGCCCATGGCTGAATGCAAACATGTGATTAGGGTGTACCTAATTAAGTGGCCCATGGCTGAACGCAAACACGTGATTTGGGTGTACCTAATGAAGTGGCCCATGGTTGAATGGAATCATGCGATTTGGGTGGGTGTACCTAATGAAGTGTCCCATGGCTGAATGCAAACATGTGATTTGGGTGTACCTAATGCAGTGGCCCATGGCTGAATGGACTCATGTGATTTGGGTGTACCCAATGAAGTGGCCCATGGCTGAATGGAAGCCTGTGATTAAAGTGTACCTAATGCAGTGACCCATGGCTGAATGGAAGCCTGTGATTAAAGTGTACAATGCAGTGGCCCATGGCTGAATGCAAACATGTGATTAGGGTGTACCTAATGCAGTGGCCCATGGCTGAATGCAAACATGTGATTAGGGTGTACCTAATGCAGTGCCCCATGGCTGAATGCAAACATGTGATTTGAGTGTACCTAATGCAGTGACCCATGGCTGAATGGACGCATGTGATTTGGGTGTACCTAATGAAGTGGCCCATGGCTGAATGGAAGCATGCGATTTGGTTGTACCTAATGAAGTGTCCCACGGCTGAACGAGAACATGTGATTTGGGTGTACCTAATGAAATGGCCCATGGCTGAATGCAAACATGTGATTTGGGTGTACCTAATGAAGTGTCCTATGGCTGAACACAAACACGTGATTTGTGTGTACCTAATGAAGTGGCCCATGGTTGAATGGAAGCATGCGATTATGGTGTACCTAATGAAGTGTCCCATGGCGGAACGCAAACACGTGATTTGGGTGTACCCAATGAAGTGGCCCATGGCTGAATGCAAACATGTGATTAGGGTGTACCTAATGAAGTGGCCCATGGCTGAACGCAAACACGTGATTTGGGTGTACCTAATGAAGTGGCCCATGGCTGAATGCAAACATGTGATTAGGGTGTACCTAATGAAGTGGCCCATGGCTGAACGCAAACACGTGATTTGGGTGTACCCATAGGTGGATTAATGACCGGGCCTACCGGGCCCAGGCCCAGGGGGCCAGAGGCCCCAAGGGGCCAGGCCAACTTGGCCCCGCGGCCGCGACCCAAGCAAAACTACTTTTGCAAAAATAATAATCTTAAGCCCCAAGGGGCCAGGCCAACTTGGCCCCGCGGCCATGATCCATAGAGGGTAAGAGGCCCCAAGGGGCCAGGTCAACTTGGCCCCGCGGCCGCGACCCACAGAGGGCCAGAGGCCCCAAGGGGCCAGGCCAACATGGCCCCGCGGCCATGATCCATAGACGGTCAGAGGCCCCAAGGGGCCAGGCCAACTTGGCCCCGCGGCCACGATCCATAGAGGGTCAGAGGCCCCAGGGGGCCAGGTCAACTTGGCCCCGCGGCCACGATCCATAGACGGTCAGAGGCCCCAAGGGGCCAGGCCAACTTGGCCCCGCGGCCACGACCCACAGAAGGCCAGAGGCCCCAAAGGGCCAGGCCAACTTGGCCCCGCGGCCGCGAGCCACAGAAGGCCAGAGGCCCCAAGGGGCCAGGTCAACTTGGCCCCGCGGCCACGATCCATAGAGGGTCAGAGGCCCCAAGGGGCCAGGTCAACTTGGCCCCGCGGCCGCGACCCACAGAGGGCCTGAGGTCCTAAGGGGTCAGGCCAACTTGGCCCCGCGGCCATGATCCATAGAGGGCCAGAGGCCCCGAGGGGTCAGGCCAACTTGGCCCCGATCCATAGAGGGTCAGAGGCCCCAAGGGGCCAGGCCAACTTGGCCCCGCGGCCACGACCCACAGAGGCCCCAAGGGGCCAGGCAAAATTGGCCCCGCGGCCATGATCCACAGAGGGCCAGAGGCTCTCAATCATTATTATCAAAGCTAATTCTCAAATTGGATGGATCACACAACCTCACTCACATATTCTTTATCAATTATTAAAGGTTGTTTCTGAATTTTGATCACAGAACTTAATGCAAATATTCTTGATTGATTGACAAAGCTCATTCTCAAATTTTGATTACACAACCTTACTCTGACAAATTATCATTATCAAAAAGCTCTATCTCGAATTTGGATCACAGAATCTCACTCAAGTATTCTTAGCTGTGCCCCTCCCCCATCAAGTCTTTCATAAACCGGTCTGTTCTTTTAGAATCTCCTCATTTGGTATTTTGAACTCGTGAGAGACTGCTCAAAATTTGGTTTCCTTTCCCTCAGTTCAGACTCAGAGATAATTTGAAATCATTCAACAAGAAGTTTAACGCGCGCACACACACACACACACACACTTGAGTTGAGCATTACTTGGAAATTCTTATATTTTCCATTTTGCTGTTATTATCAGCATCTTCCCATTTTGTCCTTTTCTTTCGAGAAAGTTTACAGTCTGACATTTGTCACTGCTGTCAGTTAATAACTTTTTGGTCTTTGACCCATTTTGTCATTTTCTCGATTCGATCGTCACTGACCACTCTCTCCTGTCTGGCAGACATCGTTGCTGCCATCATAGCTAGCAAGCTGCCTGCAGCGGGTCATCCCTATGTTCCCCGTCCCTATGTTACCCGGGTCCTATGTTCCCCTCTACCGGGGAACTAAGGACCCTTTTTAAAAAAAAGGGTTGTATGTTCCCCGCTGCGGGGAACGTACAACACTTTTTCCAGAAAAGGGTTCTATGTTCCCCGCTGCTTCCAATGCGCGACTAAGTAAGACGCACGCAGACACGCATGACAGAGACGCGTTTAAGTTGTCGAAGGAAGGAAGTTCGCGTTTGAGTTGCTCTATCTGCTGCCGCACGCCCTGTGACAGGTTAGGTTTAGGGATGGTTTTGGTCAGGGCACAATTTCGCCAAAAAAGTGCTCCACAACGCCCTGTGACAGGTTAGGTTTAGGGATAGTTTTGGTCAGGGCACAATTTTGCCAAAAAAAAGTGCTCCACAACGCCCTGTGACAGGTTAGGTTTAGGGATGGTTTTGGTCAGGGCACAATTTCGCAATTTCGCCAGATACAATGCAGGGAACATAGGACCCTTTTTTAGAAAAAGGGTCCTAAGTTCCCCGGTCGCATACAAAGACCCAGGAACAACCGGGGAACATAGGACCCGGGGAACATAGGACCCGGGGAACATAGGCACGCTCCCGCCTGCAGATAGCAACATTTTGGTGTCCTTTGGGAAAATATTTAGAAAGAAGACAAAAGTACACACAGTTGTACAACTATTATCTTTATGATCTTTTTTTTGTTAGTTTCTCTGTTACTGTGTGTGGCCAATTAAGCGACTTTTGGCCATACCTGGCTGGTGACATTTAGCGACTTTCTGGTTGATGTTAAGATTAATAATAGCAACAGTTCTCTTCATCTTAATGCAATTTATTGTGTCTGTCTCTCCACATTTTGCCATTAGGTACTTTGAGCTCTTGTTGGTCAGTCACTCTAAGGTACATTGTTGCTGCCATCATAGCTAGCAAGCTGCCTGCAGATAGCGACATTTTGGTGTCCTTTGAGAAATATTAAGAAAGAAGACAAAAGTACAAGACATTGTACGATTACTATCTTTTTAAAATTATTTGTTTCACTGTGTGATTGACCGACTTTGCCGCTAGATTTCGCGTCTTTTGGCCATACCTGGCTAGCGACTAAAAACATCATTTAGCGACTTTTTGGTTGTGAAGATAAGTGGTAAAAGCAGATCTTCCTGTTGGTCTTCCCACATTTTGCCATTTGGTACTTTGCACTCTTCTTGGTCACTCCAAGGCATTTGTCCCTGCCTTCAGCTAGTCACTTGGCTCTTTTGGAATATATTTCACTGTAATTGGCTCTCTCTCTCTCTTTCTCCTCAGTACAAATCAGCCTGTTCCCTTGCCATTCATCACTGACCACTCTGCTCTCCTGTCTGTCAGACATTATTGCTGCTTGCAGATAGCTTGGGGTCCTTAGAGAAAATATCAGAAGAGAAAAGTACACAATTATCTTAATTATCTTTTTTATTCAGTCAGTCCTTCAGTGAGTCCCAGTGTGTTGGCGATTAAGCAACGTTGGCATTCAATTAGCGACTTTTGGCCATACATGGCTGGCGACTCAAAAAACTAGAAAAAAAGTACAAAAAGTTGTACAATTAATATCTTTATTATCCTTAATTCCCCTGAATCCTAGAGTGTGTTGCAATTAAGCAACTTTGCTGCTAGGTTTAGCGACTCTTGTTTTGGGCATACCTGGCTAGCGACTACAAACATTATTCAGCAACTTTTTGGCTGTTAAGATTAACGTTAATAAATTAAATCCTAATACAATTTATTGTGTTGGTCTCGCCATCTTGCTATTAGGTACTTTGAATTCTTGTTGGTCTCTGCTAAGGTATCTGGCTGTTGTCTTTGCCTTCAGTTAGTCACTTGGCTCTGGAATATATTTAACTGTACTTGGCTCTCTCTTTCTCCTCAGTACAAATCAGTCTGTTCCCTTGCCATTTAGACATTTTCTTGATTGGATCATCACTGACCACTCTGCTCTCCTGCTGTCTATCAGACATTGTTGCTCCCATCATAGCTAGCAATCTGCCTTGGTGTCCTTTGTGAAAATATTTAGATAGAAGACTAAAGTGCACAAAGGTGTACAATTATTATCTTTTCAAAATATTTGTTTCACTGTCAGTGTGATTGACCGACTTTGCCGCTAGATTTCGCGTCTTTTGGCCATACCTGGCTAGCGACTGAAAACATCATTTAGCAACTTTTTGGTTGTGAAGATAAGAGGTAAAAGCAGATCTGCCTGTTGGTCTTTCCACATTTTGCCATTTGGTACTTTGCACTCTTGTTGGTCACTCCAAGGCATTTGTCCCTGCCTTCAGCTAGTCACTTGGCTCTTTTGGAATATATTTCACTGTAATTGGCTCTCTCTCTCTTTCTCCTCAGTACAAATCAGTCTGTTCCCTTGCCATTTAGACATTTTCTTGATTCGATCATCACTGACCACTCTGCTCTCCTGCTGTCTATCAGACGAATCAGTTGATTCTCTGCTCTCAATTGTCTATGCTAGTAAGCTGTTATTCTCTGCTTTGGAGTGTTGATGCTGGGTTGCTAGTTTTCTAAATCACCTCACACACTTGAAGGAAGCAGCACCGATCATAAACACACAAACAAACTCACACACACACACACACACACACACACACACACACACACACACACACACACACACACACATAGTTGGTTTATCTGTTGTGATAGGCAAAGAGCCAATGTGCAAAGAAAGAAGGGAAATATGGATCATAAACGTTTAAGTGGAGGAGCTAGAAAAAAAATTCAGCAAGAAAAGAAAAAAAAGGAATCAGTTTTACTTGAGAGTGTTCCAAATATCTCCAGCTTCTTCAGTACAAAGACATCTGCTGAAAGCAATTCTATAAATGCTACTGCAAATTCAGCTAAGGTTAGCAATGCACCTGAGCTAGCATGTAGCTCCCAAGATCCTGAGACCACTACAAGTGTAGACACTGAACCAAATGCTTCTGATGCTTATGATTCAACCAATTCAGCAGTAGCCAGTTGCTCGGATGAATGTGAGGTCACTGCACCTCTGGACAGCATAGAAAATGAGCTGAATCTTTCTTCAACACCATCTACAGTGACAACTCTACCTAGTGATCCCGCTAAATGGGCTGAGACCCTCACTGAGTCAATGAAGGAAGTTCTTATTCAAAGAGGTGCAAAATCATTTCACAACCGTCACAGCCATTATCCAGCTTCTGTGAGGAACAGTGGGCTAGGAGGCAAAACCCGATGCCTAAACAATGAACATTTTACTTCACACTTGCCCAATGGACAACGAGTACAAAGAGAGTGGCTGATGTACTCTCCCTCTACTGGTAATGTTTACTGCTTTGCATGCAAACTGTTTTCCCCAAAAACGCATTCTTTTGTGACAGGCTATTGTGATTGGAAACACTCAGAAAGATTTGGTGAACATGAGCGAAGTGCTGAGCACATAACCTGCATGCAAGCAGTCTTGAACCGCGCCAAAGGTGCCACAGTTGATGCAGACCTGTTCAAACAGTTTCAGGCAGAGAGCAGCTATTGGAGGCAGGTGTTACAAAGAGTTGTTGCAGTCATTAAATTCCTTGCAGAAAGGGGCCTTGCATTTAGGGGTAAAAATGAATCGTTAGGGTCTCCTCTCAATGGGAACTACCTTGGTATTCTGGAGGTCCTGGCTGAATTTGATCCCTTTCTAAAGGATCACATCAGAAAGTTTGGGCAGATGGGTCGAGGTAATACCTCATATCTGTCCTCCACCATTTGTGAGGAATTCATTGAATTGATGGGTGCAAAAACCAAACAGGCTATAGCAGATGAACTGCAAGCAAGCAAATACTACTCTATCATTGTGGATTCAACCCCAGATTTATCTCATGTGGACCAATTGACATTCATATTCCGTTTTGTTAGCAAAGAGGGCAGTGTTGTTGAACGCTTTGTGGGTTTTGAGCCCATTACTAGCCATACAGGTGAAAGTTTGGCTAACTGTGTCATGTCTGTGTTGGAAAATCTAGGGTTAGAGCTGTCAAATTGCAGGGGGCAGGCTTATGATAATGCCAGCAACATGTCAGGGAGGTATAATGGGTTGCAGGCTCACTTAAAGAAAAGCAACCCATTAATACACTATATTCCATGTGCAGCTCACTCTTTGAATTTGGTGGGAGTCAACAGCATTGACAGATGTGGAAATGAAGTCTCTAAGTATTTTGACTTGATTCAGTCTATTTACAACTTCACAACTGCATCCACACACCGATGGGACAGGGTATTTGGCAATTCCAACATAGATCTCACACTTAAAGCTTTATCCAACACGCGTTGGAGTTGCCGTGCAGAATCTACCAAAGCACTGTGGCAGAACTACAGTAAAATAAAAGCAGCACTACAGGTTATTTCCACTGATGACACAGAGAAACGAGACACACGAACTGAAGCTGACAGTCTAGTGCGGAAGCTGGATTCACTTGAGATGGCCTTCATGGCAGGCTTTTGGGACACTGTTCTGTCCAGATTTCAGGCCACAAGTCTGCAACTTCAAAAAGCAGACATGGACCTTGGTACAGCAGTTAGATTGCTGGAATCTCTGCGCACCTTTGTTCTCTCCCAAAGAGATCTATTTGATCATTTTGAGCAGAAAGCCTTAAACATGTTGGGTGGCACCCCATCTTACAGGGCTGAACGGACGAGGAAACGTAAAAAGTTTGCTGATGAATCAGCATCCCCAGATGTTGTGCTTGAGGGAAGGAAACTGTTTCAAATAGAGACATTTATTGCCTCTATTGATCAACTGAGTTCAAGCCTTAATCACCGTCTGGAGGCCTACAAACATCTGAACAATTTGTTCAGTGTCCTTTTCTCTTTGGATACAGAGTCCAATGCTTCAGTCCTTCACAAGGCCAAGATTCTCACTGAATCATACCCATCTGACCTCAATGAAAGTCTTGGACAGGAGCTTATACAGTTCAAATCTTTTATACAGCTCAACACTGATGAGGAGAGGACCCCTTCAGGACTGCTCAAAACAATAATACATTTTGGACTACAGCCTACGTTTCCTAATACATACATTGCGCTACAGATTTTTCTCACTCTACCGGTCAGTAACTGTGAGGGAGAACGCTCATTCTCTCTTTTGTCAAGAGTAAAAAATGAGCTGCGCACAAGAATGACTCAGAAAAGATTAAATGCGTTATCTCTAATGGCAATTGAGAGTGAGCTGACAAGAGAGTTGGACTTCAATGATGTGGTGGATGATTTTGCAAAATTGAAAGCACGAAAGAAACCCCTTGCTTAAAGGTGCACTGTGTAAGATTTTTAGGTTATTTCCAGAATTCACCCATTCACTAATGTTAGGCTACCTGTTTTCATGAATACTTACCACCACCATAAAATTCTAAGTATCCATTATGACTTGGAGAATTGCACTTTTGCCATTTCTGGGAAGTGTCACCTGGATTGTGAAGATAGGATTGACTTTAGGCAGAAGCTTGGTGCTTTCTCTGGCAAACTGAACCTCAAGCTTCATTCTCTGCAGCTTTGCATTCTTGTGCAGACTTTCATCCACAAGGAACTTTTCAACTTCCCCACTATCGTGAAGGGGCCATCAAAAGATTTCAGTGTGTCCAGCATGTCTAGTCTCTTACTCTCCTTTCTTTGAGCCATCTCTTGTTTCTCATCTGCCCTACTCTCGAATTTTGCCTTCATGAATTTACTCCAGTTGAGTTCAACCTCCCTTTTTGCTTGTGCTGCTGCCTTGAAACCTCTGAAGCTCCTGGCTCTTCTGTAAAATTATTGACCTATTGACTGCGTTCAGTGTGCCCAACTTCTTCAGTTTGTAGTCCACCTTGCCACATTGTCTCTCCATCCCAATGTTGTGCACAGGGGTGCCATCAATGTTACTAGCCTGTTCACTGACAGGGTCCATTGGGAAGGTCTCCTCATCCATCCTCTGCCTGGCCAGGACAGTCTTCAGATGGGGCAGCATGAGATCTGTCAGCTGCTTCACTTCATCCAAGTATTCGGCAGCCACGTCTGACACTGAGTTCAGGACATGTCCAGTGCCTGTCCAGCCACTATAGCATTCTTGGAAATGGGCTATCTTGACCTGCATGCAGCCCTTGTACCATGAACTGGCCTACACCTTTCTTTGTGGTGCTCTCCGATGCATGTTATCATTTTACCTTTCTCCTTCTCCTCAAGCTTAACCACAAATAGATACAGACTTTGAGCCTCAATTTGCTGCACAGCTGCCGTTATGCCAATGTGTTTTCCTAAGATATTATTTTATTTTTAATGATAGAAGGGAGGAAAAGGGGGCAAAAATCATGTCCGATTTAGTTTTTTGGGTGGGTTGGGGGGTTTATTTCATGATAGCTACCAACTTCCAATACATAATATCTCTCAAATGACCCAATGCACCATCACTGAAGTGGGCGTAATCATTTTCAAAAATGTTTATTTTTAGGCCATTTATCCCCTCCCCCTGTGTCTGTGTGAAACCTGTGCTTGTCAGTGTCTGTGTGGTATACCTAATAGTGTGTGTGCAGTATGTGCACTCTTCTGTACAGTACAGTGTGCATGTCTGTTCACAGTATACAGTATTTCTTGCATAGTGCGTGCGTGTGTGTGCGCCCACACGCGCGGGGGGTTGAGGGGCCAAGACCATGTCAGGCCCAGGGGGCCAAAATTTCTTAATCCGCCCCTGGGTGTACCCAATGAAGTGGCCCATGGCTTAATGCAAACATGTGATTTGGGTGTACCTAATGAAGTGTCCCATGGCTGAACGCAAACACGTGATTTGGGTGTACCTAATGAAGTGGCCCATGGTTGAATGGAATCATGCGATTTGGGTGGGTGTACCTAATGAAGTGTCCCATGGCTGAACGAGAACATGGGATTTGGGTGTACCTAATGAAGTGGCCCATGGCTGAATGCAAACATGTGATTTGGGTGTACCTAATGCAGTGGCCCATGGCTGAATGGACTCATGTGATTTGGGTGTACCCAATGAAGTGGCCCATGGCTGAATGGAAGCCTGTGATTAAAGTGTACCTAATGCAGTGACCCATGGCTGAATGGAAGCCTGTGATTAAAGTGTACCTAATGCAGTGGCCCATGGCTGAATGCAAACATGTGATTAGGGTGTACCTAATGCAGTGGCCCATGGCTGAATGCAAACATGTGATTAGGGTGTACCTAATGCAGTGCCCCATGGCTGAATGCAAACATGTGATTTGAGTGTACCTAATGCAGTGACCCATGGCTGAATGGACGCATGTGATTTGGGTGTACCTAATGAAGTGGCCCATGGCTGAATGGAAGCATGCGATTTGGTTGTACCTAATGAAGTGTCCCACGGCTGAACGAGAACATGTGATTTGGGTGTACCTAATGAAATGGCCCATGGCTGAATGCAAACATGTGATTTGGTTGTACCTAATGAAGTGGCCCATGGTTGAATGGAAGCATGCGATTATGGTGTACCTAATGAAGTGTCCCATGGCTGAATGCAAACATGTGATTTGGGTGTACCTAATGAAGTGGCCCATGGTTGAATGGAAGCATGCGATTATGGTGTACCTAATGAAGTGTCCCATGGCTGAATGCAAACATGGGATTTGGGTGTACCTAATGAAGTGTCCCATAGCTGAACGCAAACACGTGATTTGGGTGTACCTAATGCAGTGACCCATGGCTGAATGGACGTATGCGATGTGGGTGTACCTAATGAAGTGTCCCATGGATGAACGCAAACACGTGATTTGGGTGTACCCAATGAAGTGACCCATGGCTGAATGCAAACATGAGATCAGGGTGTAACTAATGCAGTGGCCCATGGCTGAATGCAAACATGTGATTAAAGTGTACCTAATGCAGTGGCCCATGGCTGAATGCAAACATGTGATTAGGGTGTACCTAATGAAGTGGCCCATGGCTGAATGCAAACATGTGATTAAAGTGTACCTAATGCAGTGGCCCATGGCTGAATGCAAACATGTGATTAGGGTGTACCTAATGCAGTGGCCCATGGCTGAATGCAAACATGTGATTAAAGTGTACCTAATGCAGTGGCCCATGGCTGAATGCAAACATGTGATTAAAGTGTACCTAATGCAGTGGTCCATGGCTGAATGCAAACATGTGATTAGGGTGTACCTAATGAAGTGGCCCATGGCTGAATGCAAACATGTGATTAAAGTGTACCTAATGCAGTGGCCCATGGCTGAATGCAAACATGTGATCAGGGTGTACCTAATGCAGTGGCCCATGGCTGAATGCAAACATGTGATCAGGGTGTACCTAATGAAGTGGCCCATGGCTGAATGCAAACACGTGATCAGGGTGTGCCTAATGCAGTGTCCCATGGCTGATTGGTGCAAGTGGGCAGCTGCTCGTTAAGCACGCTCACACTCAACACGCTGACTTTGTTGAATAGAAATGAAAAGCTAATGAATCACATGAATATTCTGCGCCTGGCTAATCAGCGAGCGGCGCCCTTAATCACTTCCGAGAGACGATCGCTCCCGCAGTTCCGCGTCTTAACGAACCTCCAACCGGTCGCCATGCCGACAACCTTGCTAACCCAAGACGGTCAAAAAGGGGCGACTTCCTTCTTTAATTCCGCTGATCCTCCTGTGGGAACGTGGCTGCCTGGTGACATAACACTGCTTGTAATTGTTGGAGGGCGTAAGCCGAGCCGAGCGGACGGGATGACCTCCGATAGGAGAAGAAAAGAAAACAAACGTGATAACTGCGGGATGTTGACCCTGAAACGACCACTCGTCAAATATTATTCCTGTTATGCTAACTAGCCTAGCCTGTATCGCACGGCAGACCACAGAACACTTTTCCACTTTGCATCCGTCCATCTTAGATGAGCTCGGGCCCAGCGAAGCCGGCGGCGTTTCCGGGTGTTGTTGATAAATGGCTGTGGCTTTGCATAGTAGAGTTTTAACTTGCACTTACAGATGTAGCGACCAACTGTAGTTACTAACAGGGGTTTTCTGACGTGTTCCCGAGCCCATGTGGCGATATCCTTTACACACTGATGTCGCTTTTTGATGCAGTACTACCTGAGGGATCGAAAGTCCGTAATATCATCGCTTACGTGCAGTGATTTCTCCAGATTCTCTGAACCCTTTGATGATATTACGGACCGTAGACGGTGAAATCCCTCAATTCCTTGCAATAGCTGGTTGAGAAATGTCGTTCTTAAACTTGTAAGAATAATTGTTTCTAAATTATCACAAACATTTTGTGTTACCTTGAGGGTCTGTTGAGAAGACAAAAGCTGTCTTTGGAACCTACCAAGAAGAAGGCTCGTAAAACTCCACTGTGTAGGGGGGGTAAGCAAGATGAAGGTGTTCCTGTGTTCTTTCATGTATGGTAATCAACAGAAAGATATTGTTCTAACCCAAGGACTTCAAAGCGGAGAGACGACAGGATCTGCCCAATTTCCAGACGACCTCTTTTTGAACCTCCTTTTTCAACTTTTGAACTATTTTATGGACCTCTTTTTGAACTATTTTACCAACTCTTTTTGAACTGACCTTTTCTGTGAATTGTTTACGACCCACTTCCCTCTGGAAGTGGAAGCTGTGGTCATGTGGTCGGAGAAAGTCAAATAAAGAAGGAGGAGTACAATCTTTTGCCAGAGCGTGCTGAGATACTTTACAAGAGTACAGTGTACAGGCGACTCTCCTCAATATTGAGTCCAAATTGAATTCTGTCTCTGTTTAATTCTTTGCCTCTTGTCTTGTTTAATAAATGTCATCAGTGTTTGAACCTGTGTGTGTGTGTGTGTGTGTGTGTGTGTGTGTGTGTGTGTGTGTGTGTGTGTGTGTGTGTGTGTGTGTGTGTGTGTGTGTGTGTGTGTGTGTGTGTGTTAACGCACGTCACATGACCAACGTGCACGCCAAACGTGCACGCTCGCTCTTACGCAACGGGACGAGATTGGGGTCAGTGTTTGATCCTGGCAGCGATCGATAAGCCTCGACCTTGACGACCAGAACGAAGGGCGCGGTGCAATCAATTCAGACGACCTTCAACGAGGCCCCCTGAAAGTGAAACGTCACACTTTGTGATATTTATTGATTAGAACCGATTGATTATAATAACAAAATGTGTTGCTGATTGACACGCTAATGTTAGCCTACTGATGCTGAAAACTACTAATGTTAGCCTAGCCTGTCCATGCTAGCAAGCAGGCAAACTATTATATACAGTAGATGTGAATAACTATCATACAGATGTGAACAACTATTATATGGATGTAAACAACTGTAATATAGATGTAAACAACTATCATATAGATGTAAACAACTATAATATAGATGTAAACAACTACAATATAGACGTAAACAACTATCATATAGATGTAAAGTAAATAACTATTATATAGATGTGAACAACTATAATATAGATGTAAAAAACTATCATATAGATGTAAACAACTATAATATCGATGTGAACAACTAACATATAAATCTAAAGAACTATCATATAAATGTAAACAACTATCATATAGATGCGGACAATTATCATAGAGATGTAAACAACTATCATATAAATGTGAACAACTATCATTATAGATGTAAACAACTATCATATAAATGTGAACAACTATCATTATAGATGTAAACAACTATCATATTCTGTAGATGTGAACAACTATCATATAAATGTGAACAACTGTTACATAAATGTGAACAACTATCATATAGATGTGAACAACTATCATATAGATGTGAACAACTATCATATAGATGCGGTCAATTATCATAGAGATGTAAACAACTATCATATAAATGTGAACAACTATCATTATAGATGTAAACAACTATCATATAGATGTGAACAACTATCATATATATGTGAACAACTATCATATAAATGTGAACAACCATCATTTAAATGTAAACAAATATCATATAGATGAAAACAACTAACATATAGATGTGAACAACTATCATATAAATGGGAACAACTATTATATAGATGTGAACAATGATTATATAAAAGTGAACAACTATTATATAAATGTGAACAACTATCATATAGATGTAAACAACTATCACATAAATGTGAACAACTATCATATAAAGATGAACAACAACTATCATATAGATGTAAACAACTATTATATAAATGTGAACAACTATCATATAGATGTAAACAACTATCACATAAATGTGAACAACTATCATATAAAAATGAACAACCATCATATAAATGTGAACAACTATCATATAAATGTGAATAATAATTATATAAATGTGAACAACTATCATATAAATGTAAACAACTATCATATAGATGTGAACAACTATCATATAAATGTGACCATATAAATGTGACCAACCATCATATAAATGTGAACAACTATAATATCAATGTGAACAACTATCATACATATGTGAACAACTATCATATAAAGGTGAACAACTAACATATAGATGTGAACAACTATCATATAAATGTAAACAACTATCATTTAGATGTAAACAACTATCGTATATATGTAAACAACTATCATATAGATGAAAACAACTAACATATAAATGGGAACAACTATCATATAAATGGGAACAACTATTATATAGATGTAAACAACTATCACATAAATGTGAACAACTATCATATAAATGTGAATAATGATCAAATAAATGTGAACAACTATCATATAGATGTAAACAACTATTATATAAATGTGAACAACTATCATATAGATGTAAACAACTATCACATAAATGTGAACAACTATCATATAAAAATGAACAACCATCATATAAATGTGAGCAACTATCATATAAATGTGAATAATGATCATATAAATGTGAACAACTATCATATAGATGTAAACAACTATCATATAAATGTGAACAACTATCATAAATGTAAACAACTATCATATAGATGTAAACAACTATCATATAATTGTGACCATATAAATGTGACCAACCATCATATAAATGTGAACAACTATAATATCAATGTGAACAACTATCATACATATGTGAACAACTATCATATAAATGTGAACAACTAACATATAGATGTGAACAACTATCATATAAATGTAAACAACTATCGTATATATGTAAATAACTATCATATATATGTAAACAACTATCATATAGATGAAAACAATAATAAGAATAATACCTGGGATTTATATAGCGCTTTTCTAAGTACCCAAAGTCGCTTTACATGTTAAAAACCCATCATTCATTCACACCTGGTGGTGGTAAGCTACTTTCGTAGCCACAGCTGCCCTGGGGTAGACTGACGGAAGCGTGGCTGCCAATTTGCGCCTACGGCCCCTCCGACCACCACCTATCATTCATTCAACATTCATTCACCGGTGTGAGCGGCACCGGGGGCAAGGATGAAGTGTCCTGCCCAAGGACACAACGGCATGGTAAGAGGCGGGGAGCGAACCTGCAGCCCTCAGGTTTCTGACACGGGCGCTCTACCCACTACGCCACGCCGCTTCCCACAAAACAACTATCATATAAATGGGAACAACTACTTGTACATGTATTGCGTACTTGTACATGTATTGTGTACTTGTACATGTATTGTGTACTTTTATTAATCAACAAATATCACAAATTAATCACCAAATATCATAAATTAATAACCAAATACCACAAATTAATAAACATATATCATAAATTAATCAATAAATATCATATTTCACAACCAAATATTATCAATGAATAACAAAATATCATATTTCACAACACAATATCATAAATTAATCAACATATATCATATTTCACAACCAAATATCATAAATTAATAACCAAATATCATATCTCACAACCAAATATCATAAATTGATAACAACATATCATAAATTAATAAACACATATAATAACTTAAAAAACATATATCATAAATTAATAACCGAATGTCATAAATTAATAAACAAATATCATACATTAATAACCAAATGTCATACATTAATAACTAAATATCATAAATGAATAACCAAATATTATAAATCAATCAACAAATATCATATTTCACAACCAAATATTATCAATTAATAACAAAATATAATTAATTCATAAACAAATATAATATTTTACAACCAAATATGATCAATTAATAACAAAATATCATATTTCACAACACAATATCATAAATTAATAACCAAATATCATAAATTAATAAACATATATCATATCTCGCAACCAAATATCATAAATTAATAACCAAATGTCATAAATTAATAACTAAATATCATAAATTAATAACCAAATATCATAAATTAATCAACAAATATAATATTTCACAACCAAATATTATCAATTAACAAAAAAATATAATTAATTAATAACCAAATATCATATTTCACAACCAAATATTATCAATGAATAACAAAATATCATATTTCACAACACAATATCATAAATTAATAACCAAATATCATACATCTACAAATATATATTGTATTTCACAACCAAAGATCATAAATTAATAACAAAATATCATATCTCACAACCAAATATCATGAATTAATAACAAAATATCATAAATTAATAACCAGATATCATAAATTAATAACCAAATGTCATAAATTAATAATAAATAGCAAAAATTAGCCAAAAAATATATTTCACAATCAAATATTATCAATGAATTAGAAAATATCATAAATTAATAAACAAATATCATATTTCACCACCAAATATTATCAATGAATAACAAAAAATCATATTTCACAACACAATATCATAAATGAATAAATATATCGTATTTCACAAGCAAATACCATAAATTAATAACACAATATCATAAATTAATAAACACACATCATAAATTAATAAACATACATCATGAATTAATAACCAAATGTCATAAATTAATAACCAAATATAAGATAATAATCAACAAATATCATATTTCACTATCAAATATCATAAATTAATAACCAAATATCATATCTCACAACCAAATGTCATGAATTAATAATAAAATATCATAAATTAATAACCAGATATCATAAATTAATAACCAAATGTCATAAATTAATAATAAATATTAACCATTAATAACAAAATATCTTATTTCACAACAAAATATCATTAATTAATAACCAAAAGTCATAAATTAATAACCAATGCCATAAATGAATCAACAAATACCATACAATAATCAACAAATATCATATTTCACAACCAAATATCATCAATTAACAATCAAACATGATATCTGAGGACAAAATATGATATTTCATGGCCATAATCCTTCTGTCACAACTTCTGCACGGGGAAGTTGCAGTCACCGTGGAGGTGGAGGTGGAGGTGGAGGTGGAGGTGGAGGAGTGGGAGTTGCAGTCACTCACCGTGGAAGTGGAAGTGGAGGTGTGTGAGACGGGCCGGTACACGTCCGACACCGAACCGACGGAGGTCCGCACGTGCGCGTGCTCTGGCGTGCAGTTGTGAGGATGCCGCGCCGTGCACGAGATGAAGGTGGGGCGCGCGCCGCTCATCCTCCTCTTCTTCTTCTTCTAATTCTTCTTCTTCTTCTTCTTCTTCTTCTTCTTCTTCTTCTTCTTCCCAGTTCGCTTTTTTGTTTGGCGCGCACTGAGGAAGAACATGACGTCATCATTTCCTCTATCATCACTGATTAGAATCCATGCCACGTGTTTATTATTGATTATGGTCGTGTGACATCATCACACCTCACTTATTTCCATTCTGTCATGTCTGAAAGAGACAACATGAAGTGCACAACATATTTGACTTTATTCATTATTGAAATATTTATTGCCACTTTGTTGTATATTTTCATTATTTTTATTATTATTATTGTTATTATTATTATTGTTATTTTATTTTTATTGCTATTATTACTCCCATAAATGTGATTTATTTCACCCTTTCAATATCTACTCCGTCTATTTGTTTGTTTGTGTTTCTCTTCTACTGTTAGCAAATATCATTATTTTACTTTTAGAGTCTGTTTTTAATATGTTCATGTGTTGGACTTGTAGCAGGCTGCATGTGCGTGAACAAAGATCATATATTGAGGGAGGATGATCCACATCATGGTGATGCACAGTAAAGTATATATTTGCAGTCAGTCACACCATTTTGTTTTTGTCACTTTTCAAAAGATATGAAGGACATGACCTTGGTGTTCTCTGTGGTAGTTACGACTCAGATGTGGCCCTCCACTTCATTTTATTTGGCCCGCCACTTCATTTTACGTGGCCCTCCACTTCATTTTAAGTGGCCCTCCACTTCCTTTTAAGTGGCCCTCCACTTCATTTTAAGTGGCCCTCCACTTCATTTTAAGTGGCCCTCCACTTCATTTTATGTGGCCCTCCACTTAATTTTATGTGGACTGACACTTAATTTTATGTGGCCCTCCACTTCATTTTATGTGGCCCACCACTTCATTTTAAGTGGCCCTGCACTTCATTTTAAGTGGCCCTGCACTTCATTTTAAGTGGCCATGCACTTCATTTTAAGTGGCCCTCCACTTCATTTTAAGTGGCCCTCCACTTCATTTTATGTGGCCCTCCACTTCATTTTATGTGGACTGCCACTTCATTTTAAGTGGCCCTCCACTTAATTTTATGTGGACTGCCACTTAATTTTATCTGGCCCTCCACTTCATTTCAAGTGGCCCTCCACTTCATTTTATCTGGCCCACCACTTCATTTTACATGGCCTGCCACCTTATTTTATGTGGCCCTTTACTTCATTTTATTTGGCCCTCCACTTCATTTTATGTGGCCCACCACTTCATTTCAAGTGGCCCTCCACTTCATTTCAAGTGGCCCTCCACTTAATTTTATCTGGCCCACCACTTCATTTTATGTGGCCCTCCACTTCATTTTACGTGGCCCTTTACTTCATTTTATTTGGCCCTCCACTTCATTTTACGTGGACTGCCAATTAATTTTATGTGGCCCTCCACTTCATTTTATGTGGACTGCAACTTAATTTTATCTGGCCCTAAACTTCATTTTATGTGGCCCTCCACTTCATTTTAAGTGGCCCTCCACTTCATTTTATGTGGACTGCCACTTAATTTTATCTGGCCCTTCACTTCGTTTCAAGTGGCCCTCCACTTCATTTTATCTGGCCCACCACTTCATTTTACATGGCCTGTCACATTATTTTACGTGGCCCTTTACTTCATTTTATTTGGCCCTCCACTTCATTTTATGTGGCCCACCAATTCATTTCAAGTGGCCCTCCACTTAATTTTATGTGGCCCACCACTTCATTTTATGTGGCCCGCCACTTCATTTTATGTGGCCCTCCACTTCATTTTATGTGGCCCGCCACTTCATTTTATTTGGCCCTCCACTTCATTTTATGTGGCCCGCCAACTCATTTTATGTGGCCCACCACTTCATTTTACATGGCCTACCACTTCATTTTATGTGGCCTTTTCATTTTATGTGGCCCTCCACTTCATTTTAAGTGGCCCGCCACTTCATTTTATGTGGCCCTCCACTTCATTTTATGTGGCCCGCCACTTCATTTTATGTGGCCCTCCACTTCATTTTAAGTGGCCCGCCACTTCATTTTATGTGGCACTCCACTTCATTTTATGTGGCCCGCCAGCTCATTTTATGTGGCCCTGCACTTCATTTTAAGTGGCCCTCCATTTCATTTATGTGTCCCGCCAGTTAATTTCATGTGGCCCGCCACTTCATTTTGGGTGGCCCTCCACTTAATTTTATGTGGCCCGCCACTTCATTTTATCTGGCATGACACTTCCTTTTACATGGCCCACCACTTCATTTTATGCGGCCTGGCACTTTATTTTATCTGGCACGACACTTCATTTTATGTGGCACGCCACTTCAATTTTATGTGGCCCTCCACTTTCATTTTATGTGGCCCGCCAGTTCATTTTATGTGGCCCGCCAGTTCATTTGATCTGGCATGACACTTATTTTCATGCGGCCAGGCACTTCATTTTATGTGGTCCTCCACTTAATTTTACGTGGGCCACAACTTAATTTATGTGGCCCATCACTTCATTTTAAGCAGCCTGGCACTTCTTTTTATGTGGTCCGCCACTTAATTTTACGTGGGCCACAACTTCATTTGACGTGGCCCATCACTTCATTTTAAGCGGCCTGGCACTTCATTTATGTGGCCCTCCACTTCATTTTATGTGGCCTGCCAGTACATTTATGTGGCCCGCCAGTTCATTTTATCTGGCATGACACTT
>NC_084739.1:76411853-76446853 GCF_033978785.1 Entelurus aequoreus
AAATATTTTAAAGACTTGCTCTTCACTTGTTTAAATAAATTCTTTTTTTTTTTTTTACTTTACTTCATATAACTTTCAGAAAGACAATTTTAGCGAAAAAATACAACCTTATAATGATTTTAGGATTTTTAAACACATTTACCTTTTTACCTTTTAAATTCCTTCCTCTTCTTTCCTGACAATGTAAATCAATGTTCAAGTAAATTTATTTTTTTTATTGTAAAGAATAATAAATGCATTTTATTTTAATTCTTCATTTTAGCTTCTGTTTTTTCGACGAAGAATATTTGTGAAACATTTCTTCAAACTTATTATGATTAAAATTCAAAAAAATTATTCTGGCAAATCTAGAAAATCTGTAGAATCAAATTTAAATCTTATTTCAAAGTCTTTTGAATTTCTTTTAAAATTTTTGCTCTGGAAAATCTAGAAGAAATAATGATTTGTCTTTGTTAGAAATATAGCTTGGTCCAATTTGTTATATATTCTAACAAAGTGCAGATTGGATTTTAACCTATTTAAAACATGTCATCAAAATTGTAAAATTAATCTTAATCAGGAAAATTTACTAATGATGTTCCATAAATTATTTTTTTTATTTTTTCAAAAAGATTCGAATTAGCTGGTTTTTCCTCTTCTTTTTTTCGGTTGAATTTTGAATTTTAAAGAGTCGAAATTGAAAATAAACTATGTTTCAAAATTTAATTGTCATTTTTTTCTTGTTTTCTCCTCTTTTAAACCGTTCAATTAAGTGTAAATATCATTAATTATTAATAATAACATAAAGTTAAAGGTAAATTGAGCAAATTGGCTATTTCTGGCAATTTATTTAAGTGTTTATCAAACTGGTAGCCCTTCGCATTAATCAGTACCCAAGAAGTAGCTCTTGCTTTCAAAAAGGTTGGTGACCCCTGCTTTAGGGGCTCCGTACAAAACACTTATATTAGAAACTAATCTCATGGAAATGACTGCTGTCATTTGATTATTATTTTTATTTTATTTATTTATTATTTTATTTTATTTTTATTATTATTTTTATTTTACGGATTATTTTTAATTTTCCTGAGGGAACTCTCCTGAAGGAATCAATAAAGTACTATCTATCTATCTATCTATGATAATAAAACATTGAACTTGTTAGTCAGGTTTGGGACTGGTGTGCTGCTGGTGAGGCCACAGTGCATGTGCACGTCTGACGTCGCTCACATGTGCTCCACTGAATGCTCAAGGAGTTTTTGCGTTTGCTCAAGCATATGGAAAATTAGAGGGAACATTGTTTGGGGGTATCCATAATACGCCGATAGAGAGAAGTTTTTATTTACACGATGAGTCGGGTGTGTCTCGACCTCCGCGGCGGAGGCTCCGTCGAACCCCCGAGGCCGACTCACCGAACCCCTAGGGTTCGATCGAACCCAGGTTAAGAACCAGTGGTCTATAGGTCCCTAAAATATATAGATATGAATTGATTAACGTGGACCTCGTCTTAAACAAGTTAAAAAACGTATTCGGGTGTTACCATTTAGTGGTCAATTGTACTGAATATGTACTGTACTGTGCAATCTACTAATAAAAGTGTCAATCAATCAATCAATCAATCAATCATATCTAATGTATTGATAATTTTTTTATGTAGGGTATACACATGTATATATAACCTAATCATATTGTTTCTTCAACTTAAAAATAGCTGACCATTTGTTTCCCCCTTCTCTGGGATTATATTCCCAGTTTTGATCTCGGACGTCTGGTCACTTATAGCGTATAAGAATATTCTATTACTGTTAAGCAAACTATGAATAATAAAACATGTGTCCTTTATCATAGCTAAACGTTAACAAAAAACCGCGTGAAAATCAGTGGTATTCAGTGAGGTAAGATGAATGAAATGCGCTGACAGTTCATTGCTCCTGCCAAATGAATTGCACTGAGTGGAGTGGATCACCACTCCAAGATGGCGGCCCCGCGTCTCGTCAGCGTCAGTAGGCAGTAGAGCTCCATGCTGCGTGCCCTTATACGATATCTATGGTAGAAACCATATAGCGTTCACACAATAAAGTTGTACAGTGGCGGCAGGTGTCCAGCAGGTGGCTGTCGTGCAGGAGGAAGCGAAGGTCAAGCAAACGAAGAAGAAACGGAAAACGAAGAAGAAAAAGCAGGAAGCAAACAGCTGTTTCTGCAAGTTGACACGTTCTGTCTACTTTTTCAACTATTTCAGTGTTTTGTGGATTATTTAATTCATGCAACATGTCGGAGGATCTGCGGGCAGAACTGCAGAAACATTTGGAAACTTTAAACATCCAGACGAGTTGCGTGGATCATCCACCGGTAACATTTATTATCTTGTATTTCAATGTCAACATTCTTACCGGCGGGCAGTGGCGAAGTCATTTAATCATTTAATGAGATTTTTGGTATTCGAAGCAAGTTACGATGATTGCGATATTCGAATAATAATAAATATTTGACATAATATCAACTGAATAACAGCGTTGTGTTGCTTTTAAATGTGACAACATCCTGACACGTGACTCTACTGCCCTCTAGTGCCTTCAAACTGCAACTACCTTCAACATCGACGACTCTAATGAAAATATTTGATCATTAATCTGCTTTTTGTGAAACCACAACGCGATTATTAACGTTTGGCTTTTGAAAGAAAATACTTTTATTGTGTTGTTCAGATCCTGTGCCGATTGTGTTGTTTTATTTTACTACGAATTAAATCCAAATGCCAAAATTACATTTCACTTTCTTTGCAAGTAAAAAATAATTATTATTTTTTCTTAAAATCTGGCTTTGACTTAAACAAGTTTTAGTTTAAAGTGTTTCCTTTTTGCATGTCAGGATGCAGTTAATAATAATTATTATTTAAGAACCTTTCTGGTTTGTTCACTTTTTACCACAGTGGATGATTTTTTGTATTCAACTTTATTTTGTATATGTGACACATTTTATTGATATTTATGTGTCCAGTTGATGTATTTATATTTATTTAACAATGACATTTATTATCTACATTTATCTCGCCAAGAAGCTTGGAAAGTTGAAGGTTGTGTTCAAAATTGTAAAAATGATTATTATTTTTATTCAATTATATTTTATATATATACATATTTCATTGATTTTTTTTTACGTGATTCATCTATATTTATTTAACAATAATATGTATCATTTTTAATTATATTATTTAAATATATTTTATTTTGGGGATTTTTATTACATTTATTTACACATTATATTTTTGATGTTATAATTATTTGATTTATTTACATATACATTAATATTATTTACATTCATACATACAGGTTTTTTGTTATGTTTTTTTAATCTATACAAAGTGCAATCGCTAGTACGCAATATGTATTATTATTAATTTATACTTCTGTTATTTTTTGTCAAAAACATTGTATTTAAAGCAATATGTACGTAAAATAATATTGTATGTAAAATAACATTGTATGTCAAATAATATTGTGCGTAAAATAACATTGTATGTAAAATAACATTGTATGTAAAATAATATTGCATGTAAAATAATATTGTATGTAAAATAACATTGTATGTCAAATAATATTGTGCGTAAAATAACATTGTATGTAAAATAACATTGTATGTAAAATAATATTGCATGTAAAATAATATTGTATACAAAATAAGTGTATGAAAAATAACATTGTATGTAAAATAACATTGCAGGTAAAATAATATTGTACGTAAAATAATATTGTATTTAAAATAACATTGTATGTAAAATGATTTTATATATAAAATAACAGTGTATGTCAAATAATATTGTGCGTAAAATTACATTGTATGTAAAATAATATTGCATGTAAAATATAGTATATAAAATAAGTGTATGAAAAATAATATTGTATGTAAAATAACATTGCAGGTAAAATAATATTGTATTTAAAATAACATTGTATGTAAAATAATATTGTATGTAAAATAACATTGTAGGTACAATACTTTTGTACGCAAAAAAGCTGCTCTGCAACCCCAAATTGTGTGATGAAAAGTCTGTTTGGATTCATGTTTGGCGTAATGACGACTGTCAGGGGGCACCCATGACATCGGTTTGAAGTTTGAATAAGTGCAGAAGAAAAGTGTGTGTGTTATTTTGTGTGTCAGGTGTATACAGTGGAGGAGATGATGCCGCACCTTCAGGACGTTGATGGCGTGGTCACCAAGAATCTTTTCCTGAAGGACAAGAAGAAGAAAAGTTTGTGGTTGGTGTCTGCACGCCATGACCGCCAGGTGACCACGGACTACAGCCCCGCCCCAACACAACATGGCCGCCTGACTGATGCTCTCTGTTGCCCTGCAGGTCAACCTCAACGACCTGGCCAAGAAGCTTGGCGTGGGCAGTGGAAACCTTCGCTTCGCAGACGAGGCCACCATGTTGGACAAACTCAAGGTTGTGTGGAAAATGACAAAAGTTATTTCATCTAATTTAAATATTTTATTGACATTTATAATTTGTTGAAAGGACTAGTTGGTACAATCCCTGGGGACTCTGCATGGCAGGGACGTCCTCCTCCCTGAGCCAGGCTTGCACCTGACCGCATACCTAAGTGAGGCTAGGGGACACTGCTGGGAGGCTTTTCCACCATTGGGACACATCTTCAGTTGTGTGCCCCAGCGTCACGGGGTGTTTCGGCCCGGCTTACCACAAGACACCCTCCGCTGAGGAAGGGCCCACCCCAGGGTGATCAAATCCCTGGGTGTGTGTGTCCCATTAGGTGTTAGCCTTAGCAGCCCAGCTGGTGTCACTCCTCCTCAACCACAACCAATGGCTCGTCCAGGGATATAAATTCAGTTGCATTATGTATATTTATTTAACATTAATATTTATTATTTATACATTATATACTTATATATATGTGTGTGTGTGTGTGAATATATATTTATTTATTTATTTAATTTAAAAAATATATTTATTAGTATTATTTACATACTCTATATTGGATTAATTTGTATTATCGATTATCTATTTAGTGTATTATATATTTTTTAAATTAGTGGATTTATGTATATTTATATTATACTGATATGTATATTTTATATTTATAATATTTATACATAGATTTTTATTTAAAAAATTGTATTTACATTTTTTAAATATTTTATATTTGATTGATTTTATGTATATTTAACATTAATATGTATATTATTTAATTATTTATACACGTGTGTGTGTATATATATATATATATATATATACATGTGTATATATATATACACATAGAAATGTGTGTATAGAGAGATTTTAACATGTATAATTTATATGAATATTATTTCTACACTATTATAATTTTGTAAACAATTTTTTTTAACAAATTATATGATTATTTTTTATTTTCATTATTTGCATGTCTTAATTACATTGGATTTACATGTAATTTTTGATATTATGATTATTACATTTGTCTTGTATTTGTTATTTGAATATATTAATTACATTAGTATTATTTACATACTCTATATTGGATCAATTTGTATTTAGTTTGATTTATGTCTATTTAGTGCATTATATATTTTTTATTTAGTTGATTTATGTATATTTATATTTTACTGATATGTATTATTTATATTTATAATATTTATACATATATTACATTTTTACAAAAAATAGTATTTAAATTTTTTAAATATTTGGTTTATTTGATTGATTTACACATACATTTTTGTGTATCTATTATTTGTATGTATTATATTTAAATTATTTGCACTCTATTGCATTGATATGTATTTAGTTGATTTATGTATATTTAAGATTTAGATTATATTTATTTTATTTAGTTGATTTACATATATTTAAGATTTATATAATATGTATTACATTTTTATTCAGTTGATTTATGTATGTTTAACATTAATATGTATTATTTATATATTATTAAATGTATACACTGTATATATATATATATATATATATATATATATATATATATATATATATATATATATATATATATATATATATATATATATATATATATATATATATATATATACATATGTGTGTGTAGAGATATTGTAACATCATGTATAATTTATATGAATATTATTTCTACACTATTGGAATTTTGTAAACAATTTTTTTCCACAACTTATGATTTTTAAAAAAAATTTCATTACTTGTATGTATTAATTATATTATTACATTATTTAAATGTAATTTTTTGATGTTATGATTATTCCATTTGTCTTATATTTATTATTTGAATACATTACAATAGTATTTTTACATACTCTATATTTTTATTTATTTAGTGGATTTATGTATATTTATATTTTACTGATATGTATTTATATGTATACATATATTACATTTTTATAATATTTTGGTTATTTGATTGACTAACACATACATTTGTTTTGTATTATTTGTTTGTATTATTTTTTTAAATTATTTACATACTCTATATTGTATTGATATGTATTTAGTTGATTTATGTATATTTAAGATTTATATTATATGTATTACATTTTCATTCAGTTGATTTATGTATATTCATTCAACAATATGTATTATTTGTATATTATTTAATTATATATATATACACACATATATGTGTGTATAGAGAGATTTTAACATTTTGTATAATTTACATGAATATTATTTATACACTATTAGAATTTTGTAAAAAAAAAAATTCCGCAAATTATGAATATTTTTTTGTTTGTATGTATTAATTATATTATTAAATTATTTACATACTCTATATTGTGTTGATATACATTTAGTTAATTTATGGGTCTTTAGTATTTATATTGTATTTATTTTTTAATTCAGTTGATTTACGTATATTTATTCAAAATTAATATGTATTTACATGTATATAGTTTATACACACAGTATATATTTGTGTGTGTGTGTGTGTATATGTATATCTAGATTTTAACAATATGTACAATGTATATAATTTATACACTCAGTTGTTTTTTTTAAGTTTACAAAGATTTTGATATTATAATTATGTATTTGATTATTTATATTATTGATATTAATATTATTTATCATTTATATAGCTGTGTATACATATATATTTGTTTTAAAGCTTGTTGTGTGTTCAGGTGGGTCAGGGCTGTGCCACGGCTCTGGCTCTGCTCTTCGACAAGGACCAGAGCGTCACGCTGGTCCTGGACCAGGACCTGCTGGAAGGAGGACACCAAATGGTCTTCTTCCACCCCATGACCAACAGCGCCACCATGGGGCTGCGGCCGCAAGACCTGCTGCGCTTCCTCAAGGAGACGGGTCACGACCCCGTCCTGGAGAACTTTGAGTAGCGGGAAGACGAGGAGACGCTTCTGCTCCTGGTTCTGGTTCTGGTTCTGGACACAGGAGCAGGAGCAGCATACAAGTCCACAAACAAACTGACAGCAGGACAGAAAACATTTCACTTTTAGCTGTTTTGTTTCTGCCTTTTTACTGGAATAATTCATAAATCGTATGATAAAATTTTACTCTTTAGAATGACACACTTTTAAAAACAAAAGTCTTTCTGTTTCCTTCTGGGAACTGTTGCGTCTGACCAGTCTTCCTCTCCGGGAATTAAAGTCACTGGTCAATCCCAAGTTCTTTCAGATGACATATATGTTGAGTAAGAAGGACCATCAAGACAGAGTAGGAATATTATCAAGTTTTACTAAAGCTTTAGGAGACCAGTCCTACAGTCCGTAAACAGCGGCATCTAGAAGCGGTCTGAAAGCCAGACGGAAAGAGACAACTTATTGAATACGAAAACAGCCCCCACCTTGCCCAGAAAGGAATACAGCCTCATTGTTCTAATACTGATAAGGTAAAAAGGAAGTATGCTATGATGATGCGGCTTTCAGAGTAAAAGTATTCTGTCGGTTAGCGTGTTTTGTGTACCAAGTTATATGAAGCTGAGATGTACAGCTGCAAAGCTAGCATGCTAATGGCGGTAGGCTTACGTTAGCGTTCTAACAGCGTATGTCACGTACCGAGTTGTATGACTCTAAGGTGTACGGCGGCAAAGTTGGCATGATGATGTTAGCATGCTAACAGTTAACATAATGTCACGTACAGTTGCATGACTGAGGTGTATGGCGGCAAAATTAGCTAAAAAAGTTAGCATGCTGATGTAGCTAACATGTCAGGTACAGTTAGTTATATGTCAAATGTCTATTACGGCAAAATTGGCTAAAAAAGTTATCATGTTAACACTAGCATGCTGACAGTTAGCGTACGTCCAAGTTATATATGACTAATGTAAACGGTTGCAAAATGATCCAAAAAAAGTTAGCATTTTAGAGTTGCGCTAACGTTCAAACAGTTAGCATATGTCCCGTACCAAGTTACATGACCGAGGTGTACGCCAGAAAAAAATGGCTAAAAAAAGTTAGCATGCTAACAGTTACCATATGTCACGTGCAGTTATGACTGCGTACATGACAGTAAAATTGGCTAAAAAAGTTAGCACGTTACTATTAGCATGCTAAAAGTTATGTTAAGTACCAAGTTATATGACTGGTGTTGCAAAATTATAATTAAAATAAAAAAACACTTAGCATGCTAAAAGTTAACATATGTCGCATACAGTTAAATGACTGAATGCACGGCCGGCAGAAAAAAATGGTGAAAAAGTTAGCATGCTGATGTAGCTAACATATGTCAGCTACAGGTAGTTATATGACAGAGGTGTACGATGGCAAAATTGGCAAAAAAAATTGTTAGCATGTTAACATTAGCATGCTGACAAGTACCAAGTTATATGACTTGAGGTGTAAACTGTCAAAAAAAAGTTAGCATGTCAATGTTAACATGCCAACAGTTAGCGTATGTCGAGGACCAAGTTATATGGCTGGTGCAAACGGTTGCAAAATTATCCAAAAATGTTAGCATGATTATGTTAACATGCCAACAGTTAGCATATGTCACATAGAAAGTTATATGACTGAGGTTTAGAGCGGCAAAATTGGCTCAAAAAGTTAGCATGTTAACGTTAGCATGCTAAAAGTTAACGTATGTCAAGTACCAAGTTTTATGACCAGTTTGCAAAATTATCAAAAAGTTAGCATGCTAATGTTAGCATTCTAGCAATTGGCATGTGTCACGTACCAAGTTATATGACTGAGGTTTATAGTGGCAAAATTGGCTCAAAAAGTTAGCATGTTAACGTAAGCGTGCTAAAAGTTAACGTATGTCAAGTACAAAGTTATATGACTGAGGTTTATAGTGGCAAAATTGGCTGAAAAAGTTAGCATGTTAACGTTAGCGTGCTAAAAGTTAACGTATGTCAAGTACCAAGTTTTATGACCAGTTTGCAAAATTATCAAAAAGTTAGCATGCTAATGTTAGCATTCTAGCAATTGGCATGTGTCACGTACCAAGTTATATGACTGAGGTTTATAGTGGCAAAATTGGCTCAAAAAGTTAGCATGTTAACGTAAGCGTGCTAAAAGTTAACGTATGTCAAGTACCAAGTTATATGACTGAGGTTTATAGTGGCAAAATTGGCTCAAAAAGTTAGCATGTTAACGTTAGCGTGCTAAAAGTTAACGTATGTCAAGTACCAAGTTATATGACCAGGTTGCAAAATTATCAAAAAGTTAGGATGCTAATGTTAGCATTCTAGCAATTGGCATGTGTCACGTACCAAGTTATATGACTGAGGTTTATAGTGGCAAAAAAGGCTCAAAAAGTTAGCATGTTAACGTTAGCGTGCTAAAAGTTAACGTATGTCAAGTACCGAGTTATATGACTGAGGTTTAGAGCGGCAAAATTGGCTCAAAAAGTTAGCAAGTTAACGTTAGTGTGCTAAAAGTTAACATGTCAAGTACCAAGTTTTATGACTAGGTTACAAAATTATCAAAAAGTTAGCATGTTAAGGTTAGCATTCTAGCAATTGGCATGTGTAACGTACCAAGTTATATGGCGGAGGTTTATTGTGGCAAAATTGGCTCAAAAAGTTAGCATGTTGATGTTAGCGTGTTAAAAGTTAACGTATGTCAAGTACCAAGTTTTATGACCAGGTTGCAAAATTATCAAAAAGTTAGCATGCTAATGTTAGCATCCTAGCAATTGGCATGTGTAACGCGCACCAAGTTATATGACTCACAGGTTAATTTTTAAAAATAAATACAAATTAGCTCATGCTAGCGTTAGCATGGTAGCTTTACAGCATTCTTACATTTGATCATTTTGTACAATTTGATGTAGACCATCCATCCATCCATTTTCTACTGCTTGTCCCTTTTGGGGTTAAACAAAAATCCAGTTTGACTGTGTGAAGAAGTGTCAGAGCAGGAAGTTGTTTAACAAAAAAGAAGCAGCTCTTATTTTGTAAGATAAAGGAAATGGACTTCAGGTCTCGGCGGCACCAGACACGCCCACACCGTCGCCATGGCGATGGCAAAGCCGCTATGTGCATGACGTCACAGTCCGACCTGGGTTTATTAAGAACGCCATGTTGTTTTGACAAACATGACGTCACAAACACAGATGTGTGGCCCTTTGACCCCCGCTAGATGACCCCCCCTCCCCGGAGACTGACTGACCTTTGACCCGTTGATTCTCTGTCTGCCAGCTTTTGCGTCACTCTGTCGCCTTGGCAACCAGGCTCAGCCGCGTCGCTATGGGAAACGGTCCTGAAATGAGCTGTTGTTAAACGCGCGTGACCGTGTGCGCGCGCGCGCGCGTCTAGACAATAATGACCACATAACAAACGCAGCAAACTGGTGACCAAAAGTGTGACGTCATAAAAGCTCATATCAAACAAAAATAGCGTCGTCATCTTTGTGGAGGATTTAAAAAAAAAAAAAAGTGATCATATTCGAGTGAATAATATCAAATCCTCTAATTACCTGGAGGACTGCGCAGACGCACGCGTTGCCCCTTTAAGAGATCCCGGAAGTGTCCGCCTCAGGCAGGGGCGGGCACGCGGCGTCAGGTGTACGCGCAAAAAATGAGGATGATGTCATTCCGCGCACGCGTCACCTGGGAGACGGGACCACGGAGACTTGGAAGAGGACTCCTTTCCCGCCAAAGTAAGTGAAACACAATAACTAACGCGACGCGAACTTCCGCCATTTAATGGACGCTAATTGTGCACTTCATTAGCATGACGTCACAACGTTAGCTCTTCCTACTGTACCTATACTATGTGTATGTATACACATATATATGTGTGTATATATATATATACTGTGTGTATGATGGGGCTGCTGGATCTGCCGGTGAAAGTGAGCGATTGACGCACTTCCTGGATGACATCATCCTCACACCTGTAATGTTTGCTCCTGCAGTCATCCAAACGCGCACGCCCCCGTGTCATATGCGCGGGTCACGTGACCGCCTCAGTGTAAACACAGTGAGCGTTTGGAGAATATGATGCAGGAAGATTCATCCCTCCGTCCTGCATCCATTTTTCTACCGCTTGTCCCTTATCAAATATATTTAATTGATACAATATTTAGTTCAGTTATAATTCTGTGTTGACCTTACAAAACTGTAGTAGTTTGTTTGCGACAAATCTCCTTACTCCAAAACAACTTTTATGCTTATGGTATACATGAATACAGTGTTTGAAAATGTAATTAGGATTGAAAACTGTATCACGATATCAGTGTTTGATATCGATAATTATTGATATTTTTATGACCTGTGGAAAATAAGGAGCAGGATTAAAATATATTTAATTTGAAATGCAGCTGGTATAGGCTCCAGCACCCACGGGACCCTGAACGGGACAAGCGGTAGAAAATGGGTGGATGGATGGATCATTTGAAATGTAACTTCCTGTGATTATAATCCCTCAACTATCACGGCAGAAAGGAAATCTTAACGCAAGCATCTCAAACATCCATCCATCCATCTTCTTCCGCTTACCCGAGGTTGGGTCGCGGGGGCAGCAGCCTAAGCAGGGTAGCCCAGACTTCCCTCTCCCCAGCCACTTGGTCCAGCTCCAGATCCTGAGGCGTTCCCAGGCCAGCCGGGAAACATAGTCTTCCCAACGTGTCCTGGGTCTTCCCCGTGGCCTCCTACCGGTCGGGCGTGCCCTAAACACCTCCCTAGGGAGGCGTTCGGGTGGCATCCTGACCAGATGCCCAAACCACCTCATCTGGCTGTTCTCCATGTGTAGGAGCAGCGGCTTTAGTTTGAGTTCCTCCCGGATGACAGAGCTTCTCACCCTATCTCTAAGGGAGAGCCCCGCCACCCGGCGGAGGAAACTCCTTTCGGCCGCTTGTTCTCGTGATCTTGTCCTTTCGGTCATAAGCATCTCAAACAATGTCGACAAAATATTAAAATCACATTGAACACTAAACAATACGCTCTTATTGTGAAGGAATATGTAAGAAATGCTTTGTAAAGTGTAAGAAAATAGTGCAAAGTGTGAAAATGTCAACATGGAGAAACCTGAGAGGAACTATTTTCTGCAGGTTTAGTGGCAGGAAGTTACGGCTGTGCTCTAAAGGGTGAGACGCGGCTAAGGTGGTGGGGTGTTAGCAGTCTCGCCTTGCGTCATTTACAGACCACATTGGTCGGACTATACACGGTCCCTTGAAAAACATCCAAAAACTGTGACTTTTTCCTCTTTTATTCACAATTTCTTCATTTTACATTCTCTTCTCACTCCATGCAAAGAATCAACCAAACCTGATAGTTGATACTGCTACCTGATTGGCTGTTAGCGTGTCACGCCCACTGATCAGTGATCACTTCCTGCGTTGCTCGGTTACCAGAGAACGAGTGCCTTTGTTCATGCAACCAACCTTGCTTCCATACTTTTGACGAAAAAAACAATTATATAAATATATATATATATATATATATATATATATATATATATATATATATATATATATATATATATATATAAATAAATATATATATATATATATATAAACATATTTGTACATATATAATGTACATATATAAATATATTATATATATGTATATATATACATATATATACATATTTGTACATATATATATATATATATATATATATATATATATATATATATATATATATATATATATATATATATATATATATATATATATATATATTCTGTTTTTGTTTACTTTGTAGCCAGTTCAGTTTTAGTTTCATTCTGCATAGCCTTCCCTAAGCTTCAATGCCTTTTCTTAGGGACACTCACCTTTTGTTTATTTCTGGCGAGTGAGGGAAGAGTGGATGGTGAGATCGACAGGCGGATCGGGGCGGCGTCTTCAGTAATGCGGACGCTGTATCGATACGTTGTGGTGAAGAAGGAGCTGAGCCGGAAGGCAAAGCTCTCAATTTACCGGTCGATCTACGTTCCCATCCTCACCTACCGTCATGAGCTTTGGGTTATGACCCGAAAGGACAATATCACGGGTACAAGCGGCCGAAATGAGTTTCCTCCGCCGGGTGGCGGGGCTCTCCCTTAGAGATAGGGTGAGAACCTCTGCCATCTGGGGAGGAGCTCAAAGTAAAGCCGCTGCTCCTCCACATCGAGAGGAGCCAGATGAGGTGGTTCGGGCATCTGGTCAGGATGCCACCCGAACGCCTCCATAGGGAGGTGTTTAGGGCACGCCCGACCGGTAGGAGGCCACGGGGAAGACCCAGGACACGTTGGGAAGACTATGTCTCCCGGCTGGCCTGGGAACGCCTCGGGATCCCCCGGGAAGAGCTGGACGAAGTGGCTGGGGAGAGGGAAGTCTGGGCTTCCCTGCTTAGGCTGCTGACCCCGCGACCCGACCTCGGATAAGCGGAAGAAGATGGATGGATGGGTTTGCAAAAAATATTTTTAACCCAAATAGGTGAAATTAGATCATCTGTGCCGCGGCACAGTGGTTGAAAAACACTGTTGTAAGGATTGTGATTTCCCCCAAAAGTGCACTTCCCCTTTAAGGACGTAGTAAATGTGATACATCATGTAATATTATAGTACATGCATTTACTAGAAAAGTCATGTTGTTCAGTTGTCAGATATGTTTAGCATTATTTCCTCGTATTTAGTCTATTATTTATCTTCCGTGTTAGCGGAGTGCAACATGTAAACACACACGCATGCTGACATCCATGCGCGCACTCGCGTCGTCGTGCTCGAGCCTCAGGTAGTAGCCCCTCCCCCCTCCCGGTGCTCCATCCTCTCCAACAATGCTAACACGGCAAGCTAAGCTAACATGACTTCTTCTTGCCGAGCTTCCCGCCTCCCGTCCGGTCTCCTGCCTCAGGTGAGCCGCCGAGCCTCTCTCCCGCCTCTCGGAGGACGTTTGAACGCGGCGACCGTTATACCTCATTCATTGAAAGTCGCGAGTCCGGTTCGCGTTACGTTTAAAAAAAAAAAAAAAAAAAGCCTCCGCGCCGCCGCAAACACAACGTGCGGGAGAACGTGTGCCGAAGCGGACTAAAATGTTGAATTTGTAGTGGGTGAAGTTTGCTGGAAGTGACGCAGTGCTGCGCCGAAAAAAGCTCCGCGGAGAAGTCCGTTAGAAAAAGAGCCGTTTTTTAAAAATTCCTCACCTTTAACGGCGTCTTTTTCACGCGGTCTGCTATTGTGCGCCGTCATCGGTGTCAAAAAAAAAAAAAAGTGTGACGCATTTGTAAAAAAAGAATATCTGCGTGATGACGTCAGCAACGTGTGCGTGACGTCACACAGCAGAGGGCAACAAATCTGTGTTTTCGGTATAGCTCGGTTGGTAGAGTGGCCGTGCCAGCAACTTGAGGGTTCCGGGTTCGATCCCCGCTTCCGCCATCCTAGTCACTTCCGTTGTGTCCTTGGGCAAGACACTTTACCTGTGGCGTGCAGTCACTAGAGGCAGGGGAGGCACGGCCTCACCTGCCATCATGGAAAGAAAAAAAAAGTAAAAAGAAAAAAAAAACATTAAATTGTTATATGTATCCAGTGATTATACTAAAGTTATTTTCCATTTAACTTCACCAGTTTTAGATTATTTTTATTTTCACATTTGCCGTTCAAATACTGAGAAGAGACGGTGCGGTGTCAGCAGCCAGTTGAGGCACGTCACTGCGTTGTGCCTCGCCCTCAACATGGATTGTGCGCAATGACTTGGCTAACTGCTGGCCTGCTGTGCAGTGAGACCGTATTGCTATATGAATTATATTATACATTTCCATAGTTTAGTTAGCTGAGGTATATAATGTACAGTGTATTTTGTCAACAACTGTATGTGTGTAACGTATTTTTAGTGCTGAGCGATCATAAAACTGCTGCCAAGACACACTGTGTGAGGCTCGTCTCATAACCCCGCCTCCTGGTGCCGGTTAACACTCCCGCCGCAGAATGCATCGCCCGACGGGAGAGCCACACCAACCAAAGCCCACACCCAAACCCTCCACGTGCAAGACCGAATCCACCCAAAAAAAGTCACTTAACAAGAAGCCAAAAAGTGCAAAAACAACAATGCTCGCGCGGCGCGCCGGAGGAGCCGTGAACAGGGACACAACATTAGGTACACCTGCAGAATGCAGCGGGGATTTCATATTTCATCCATTCACAACGCTCCCGCATTTATAAGTAAAGGTAAGACCATAATAACGTTTTTTTAATTAAATGTGCTTTATTGTGTGCTACAGTTTGTAAGTGTAAAGTTAAAGTTAAGTTAAAGTACCAATGATTGTCACACACACACTAAGTGGTGAAATTTGTACTCTGCATTTGACCCATCCCCTTGTTCACCCCCTGGGAGGTGAGGGGAGCAGTGGGCAGCAGCGGCGCCGTGCCTTTTTGGTGATTTAACCCCCAATTCCAACCCTTGATGCTGAGTGCCAAGCAGGGAAGAATGCTGGTATGAGCTTTTAAACATAACCCGTTAACTGCTGCCAATCAAATTGTGAATAAGATACTCTTTAGGGTTCATATGTTTGTAAATCTGACTGTGATAAAGTCAGTGCCTCACCTGACATGAACGTCACCGCACGCCACTGCACTTTACCCATTTGCTCCCAGTGCCACCCACACTGGTTTAAATGTAATTTAGATATTGGGTTTCACTATGTAAAGCACTTTGAGTCACGAGAGAAAAAGCGCTATATAAATATAATTCACTTCACTTCACACTTTGACGTGGTGCAGTGGGGGCCAAAGCGCGGCCCCGGGGGCCATTTGTGGCTCGCATTTTGTTTTTTAATAGCCCCTGACTACAGATGTCCAATAATGGCTTTTTTGCCGATATCCGATATTCCGATATTGTCCAACTCTTAATTACCGATTCCGATATCAACCGATACCGATATATACAACTGAAATGAACTGAAATGCTTTGAAAAATGTCCCATTCATTTCAATGGGACATTTCATGGACATTTTGGAGTTTCGGGAAAAGCGTGAATATTTTTGAAAATGCTAAAAAAAAAAAAAGAAGTGAATGTTCTGAATGAGTTGAAATTAGAGATTTCCGATAATTGCTTTTTTGCCGATATCCGATATTCCGATATTGTCCAACTCTTAATTACAGATACAGATGTATACAGTCGTGGAATTAACACATTATTATGCCTTAATTTTGTTGTGATGCCCCGCTGGATGCATTAAACAATGTAACAAGGTTTTCCAAAATAAATCAACTCAAGTTATGGAAAAAAATGGCAACATGGCACTGCCATATTTATTATTGAAGTCACAAAGTGAGGCAGCACGGTGGTACAGGGGTTAGTGCATGTGCCTCACAATACGAAGGTCCTGAGTAGTCCTGAGTTCAATCCCGGGCTCGAGATCTTTCTGTGTGGAGTTTGCAGGTTCTCCCCGTGACTGCGTGGGTTCCCTCCGGGTACTCCGGCTTCCTCACACCTCCAAAGACATGCACCTGGGGATAGGCTCCTCCCACCTCCAAAGACATGCACCTGGGGATAGGTTGATTGGCAACACTAAATGGTCCCTAGTGTGTGAATGTGAGTGAATGTTGTCTGTCTATCTGTGTTGGCCCTGTGATGAGGTGGCGACTTGTCCAGGGTGTACCCTGCCTTCCGCCCGAATGCAGCTGAGATAGGCTCCAGCACCCCCCGCGACCCCAAAAGGGACAAGCGGTAGAAAAATGGATGGATGGATGTTAGAACATTAAATATCTTGTCTTTGTAGTCTATTCAATTGAATATAATTTGAAAGGATTTGCAAATCATTGTATTCTGATTTTATTCACCATTTACACAAAATGCCAACTTCACTGAATTTGGGTTTTGTAATATCGGCCCAGCACTAGTTCTGACCCAGTTGTTCACCAATCACAGAAGGTCTGCCAACACTCTTTTAAGACTTTCACAGGAAAATAGTTATTTATTGAAATAGTCCTGAGGGAAAAGGAAATCATCTTTTAAATTTGTGTTCTCTCTCATTCACCCTCAACTCAGTCTGGCAGGATTGATCAGGGCGAAAGTGACGTCCTCTTTCTTTCTTGTAACGTTGTCTTGGCTGAGGCGCCGCTGCCTCCATCGAGGACCAGCGGCCTGCGGACAAAAGAGAAAGTGAAAGAAGTCCGGCTGCTGTCTGCCCGTACAAAACAATCCCAGAGGTCCCGGAAGATGCCGGACTCCTGGAATCCTTGCAGAGCGACTGCGTGACACTGGCGCTCTGCCTGCCTGGCGTATCACAAGCGATTATAGCGTGTGTGTGTGTGTGCCGTTTTTGTTGCATAACTACTTCAGTGCCAGATCCGCCTGAGAGGGAGAAAATGACCTCTCACCAGCTGAAGCATTCCTAGCTCCCTGATTGGTCCGCTGTCTCTGCAGGTGTTTGAAAAAGCACAATCCTGGCAAGGTGTCGTACAGATGAGTGGTGACGGACTCAACCAGGGATTCTCTTTGTCCCTCATCCTGTGACCACCGCAAGTAATTCTACGGACAGAACTTGGAGGCGCAGTCAGGGCCTTGAGGGGTTCTGATGTGGTGGCTGCGAGATTGGCTCTCTTGTCCCTCTGGGTGACGTGTCATGTGATCTTGCTGCCTTCGTCCGACTTTGACCTCGCTGGTCGCTGGTCCGCGGACGGAACGGGAACTAGGGCTGCAACGATTAGTCGACAATAAAATATGTATTGTCAAAGATTCTATGTGTCGACGATAGTAAATGGGTTATACTTGTATAGCGCTTTTCTACCTTCAAGGTACTCAAAGCGCTTTGACACTATTTCCACATTCACCCATTCACACTGATGGCGGGAGCTGCCATGCAAGGCCCTAACCACGACTCAGGGTGAAGTGTCTTGCTCAAGGACACAACGGACGTGACGAGGTTGGTAGAAGGTGGGGATTGAACCAGGAACCCTCAGGTTGCTGGCACGGCCACTCTCCCAACTGCACCACGCCGTCCCCTAGTCGTGACATCATCACTCGTGTTTCTCCGGGCGGAAGCGGGTCACCCGCAAAAACATGACATATGATTTTTTTCCGTCTATAGTCGGAAATCTGTCTTTTTTATCTATGTAAAAATATAAAAACATGTGTGAGTGTGCTCCTTTAAGAGTGACGTGAGTTAAAGTTAAAGTACCAATGATTGTCACACACACACTAGGTGTGGTGAAATTATTCTCTGGATTTGACCCATCACCCGTGATCACCTCCTGGGAGGTGAGGGGAGCAGTGAGCAGCAGCGGTAACCACGCCCGGGAATTATTTTTGGTGATTTAACCCCCAATTCCAACCCTTGATGCTGAGTGTCAGGCAGGGAGGTAATGGTTATAGTCTTTGGCATGACTCGGCCGGGGTTTGAGCTCACAAACTACCGATCTCAGGGCGGACACTCTAACCACTAGGCCACTGAGTAGGTCATATATATATATGTATATATATATATATATATATATATATATATATATATATATATATATATATATATATATATATATATATATATATATATATATATATATATATATATATATATATATATATATATACATACATCCATCCATCCATCCATCCATCCATTTTCTACCGCTTATTCCCTTTGAGGTCGCGGGGGTGCTGGAGCCTATCTCAGCTACAATCGGGCAGAAGGCGGGGTACACCCTGGACAAGTCGCCACCTCATCACAGGGCTATATATATATATATATATATATATATATATATATTAGGGCTGCAACTAACGATTAATTTGATAATCGATTATTACTTTGATTAATCGATTAATAATCGGATAAAGGGACGGCGTGGCGAAGTTGGTAGAGTGGCTGTGCCAGCAATCGGAGTGTTGCTGGTTACTGGGGTTCAATCTCTACCTTCCTAGTCACGTCCGTTGTGTCCTTGGGGAAGACACTTCACCCTTTGCCTCTGATGGCTGCTGGTTAGCGCCTTGCATGGCAGCTCCCACCATCAATGTGTGTGTGAATGTGTGTGTGAATGGGTGAATGTGGAAATAGTGTCAAAGCGCTTTGAGTACCTTGAAGGTAGAAAAGCACTATACAAGTATAACCCATTTATCATTTAAAAGAGGCAAACTACATTTCTATCCTTTCCAGTATTTTATTGAAAAAAAACAGCATACTGGCACCATACTTATTTTGATTATTGTTTCTCAGCTGTTTGTACATGTTGCAGTTTATAAATAAAGGTTTATTTTTTAAAAAAAAAAGCGCATAGCATAGATCCAACGCATAGCATAGATCCAACGAATCGATGACTAAATTAATCAGCAACTATTTTTATAATCGATTTTAATCAATTTAATCGATTAGTTGTTGCAGCCCTAATATATATATATATATATGTATATTAGGGCTGCAACTAACAACTAATTTGATAATCAATTAATCTGTTGATTATTACTTCGATTAATCGATTAATAATCGGATAAAAGAGACAAACTACATTTCTATCCTTTCCAGTATTTTATTGAAAAAAAAACCCAGCATACTGGCACCATACTTATTTTGATTATTGTTTCTCAGCTGTTTGTAAATGTTGCAGTTTATTAAAAGAAAAAAAAAGTAGCCTCTGCGCATGCGCATAGCATAGATCCAACGAATCGATGACTAAATTAATCGCCAACTATTTTTATAATCAATTTAATCGATTAGTTGTTGCAGCCCTAATATATATATATATATATATATATATATATATATATATATATATATATATATATATATATATCCTTTAAGGCAACACTTGCCTTGACCTTAAAAAGTTAAGATTGGAGGCCTGATATCATCCAGTATTTGAAGTCAAAGTAGAATAGAATTTAAGTTGACATTGTGCCTTTCAGTCAAATAAAGCACTAATCAGTTTCAATTTGCCTTTCAAACTCCAATATTTGATACTAATGTTCAAAAAGCATGTTGACTCCTTATTGGCGCTTTTGTTTGAGGAAATAACTTAATCTGCTGCTGTGGATTTTGTGACTGAATGAACTTCATCAAGTTGTGATATAGTGTGGCGAGGAGGACACAATCACCACGTTCATCAATAATATTCATATCCATAATTGGCCTCAATTTGATCTTCCTCACCAGCTCCATCCTGCCTGGCTCATTTGTTTCCCGAGCCGTTTTAATCGCGGGCGCGCGCTCGTCATGTGTGCTGCGTTAATCCGCCCTCGTTAGCTGCTGCTAGCGCGCCGCTGCTAATTAGAGACGCGCCGTTAGCCGAGGAGCTGCAGACAGACTAATCCCGTGCAGACACATCTCGCTAATCCCTCTCTTCTGAACTGTGCTTTACCTCCACAACACACACACACACACTACCACACACACATGTACACACACACGCGAACACGCTCCTTTCCCACTATCCACTGTACAATTATTCAAAATAGGGACGCACCCAATTGAGCTGCCAGTTAAAGTACATTCCTCGCAAGTATTATTATCACCGGAGGAGAAGGCTAAACATGTTACACACCAAGCAGGAGCAGACAAGAAGACATGCTAATTGCTAAACCAGCTTGAAACGCTCATATCTCACATCAATGTCCGCCATTGAAATTAATTTAATCGGTGCCAAAACATCACAATTTGACCATCTTTTAAAAAGAAAAACTTTTAGATTATTAGAATACTGTATGAAAAACAACAGAACATAGTACAAACAAGTACAGTAGTTTTATGAATGATAATGTACAGTATTTATCTTGGAGAGTGGACTTCTCTCCAGCTGCTTCTCCGTCAAACACAACATCAGCAGTTCCTCCATATTTTCATGGATAAATGTCCGCCGTCTCTATCTTATTTCAACATCCTTGGCTGGTGTTATGGATGTACTCTGTATCAGTACGGTGCAGACGAGCAGTGCGACGCTCCAACTGCTTCACGCTCTCACATGTTTTTGATGATTTCTTTCTTTTATTCAATCAATATCATCCAATTCTTCTTTATGGAAGTTTAATGTGTGTCTTTAATAAGACAGCTTTTTTTGGACATTGGATTTATGTGACTGAATTTTTTGCGTTTGAATCTTGTGAACTGATTAATCAAATAATGCTGACAATTTCATTGAAAAAAAATTGTCAGCTTGTGTTTAAAAAAGTGTATAAAAATCCAGTGTATCAAAATTTAATGTTTAAAAATCAAATTTGTAAAAAATTACTGTTTTAAAATTCAGTGTATACAAAGTCAGTGTCTTAACATTCAGTGTTTCAAAATTCAGTATTTTAAAATTAAATTTGTAAAAAATTACTGTTTTAAAATTCAGTGTATACAAAGTCATTGTCTTAACATTCAGTGTTTCAAAATTACTGTTGTTTAAAAATGTAGTCTATGAAAATTCAGTGTTTGAAAATTCAGTGATTCTAAATTCAGTATTTTTAAAATTAAATTTGAAAAAATTCACTGTTTAAAAATTCAGTGTACGAAAATTCAATTTCAAAATTCAGTGTTTTGAAATCCAATTTTTAAAAATTCACTGTTATTCACTATTATTATAAATTGAGTGTTTCAAAATTCAATGTGTGAAATTCAGTGTTTTAAAATTCAGTGCATAAAAAAAAATCTGTGTTTTAAAATTCAGTGTTTCAAAATTCACTGCTTAAAATTCAGTGCATAAAAATTCAGTGTTTGATCAATCAGTGTTTTAAAATTCTTTTTTTTAAATGTACTGTTTAAAAAGTTAGTGTTCGAAAATTCAGTGTTTAAAATTCAGTGCATAAAAAATCAGTGTTTCAAAATTCAGTGTTTTAAAATTATAATTTTTTTAATTCACTGTTTTAAAAATTCAGTGTACAAAAATTCAGTGCTTGAAAACTCAATGTTTAAAAATTAATTGTTTAAAATTACAGTGTTTTAAAAGTCAGTGTATAAAAATTCAGTGTTTTAAAATTAAAATTTTTAAAATTCACTGTTTGAAAATTCACTGTATTAGAATTCAGTGTATAAAAATTCAGAACTGAAAAATTCAGTTCAGGCAGAAAAATTTGCTGCTTCAAAAAGCAAGACCCACTTGTGGTAAATTATGACTGAAGCAATCAATCCTGTCTCAGAATCAGCCAATGAGGTGTCAAGTTTGCAGTCACATGACACTGGTCTTAATTTACCACAAGTGGGTTCCGACATCTGCGGTCCCCTCCAAGGTTTCTCATTGTCATCCCATTGGGTTGAGTTTTTTCTTGCCCTGATGTGGTATCTCGATGTCGTTGTGGTTTGTGCAGCCCTTTGAGACACTCGTGATTTAGGGCTATATAAGTAAACATTGATTGATGACTTTGATGTCAGTTGTAGGCCTTTTGAAGGCTGTGTCGTCAACCCTTGTGTGTGTGTGTGTGTGTGTGTGTGTGTGTGTGTGTGTGTGTGTGTGTGTGTGTGTGTGTGTGTGTGTGTGTGTGTGTGTCTCCCACCAGTGTCTGCACTGACCTCTGACCCGGCTGACCCATTTGTATGTCAACTGCAGCTGAAGGACTTTTGAGAGGAGGTCAAAGTTCATCAGGCAGGATGAAAGGGGTATTTATCAGCCAGCATCAGCGCCCTTAATAGTCTGGAATCTGTTGGAGTTTTCTCCCCCGCTGGAACGTAAGTTTCACCTTCGGACGTTCAAGAAAACACGAGGGATCCCTGACCTGACCGCATTGATTCACGAAGCGCAGTGGCTGCCTTTCACAATGGCCGCCTGGACGCGACGGAGGCTCGGGAGCTGATCCCCGCCGGGGTCGTGCGCAGCGGGGAGGCGGCCCGGCGTCCATCATGTCCTGGAAGAGGAACTACCTGGCGGCGGGCGTCTGCGCAGGCGCGGGGGCGGGCGTCGGCGCGGCGACGGGAGGCGTCACAGGTGGCGGGATGCAGGGAATGCTGACGCCTCGCACCGTGACCTCCATCGCTCCCAGTAAAGGACTGAGCAACGAGCCGGGACAGAACAGCTGCTTCCTCAACAGTGCCCTGCAGGTACGCACACACACACACACACACACACACACACACACACACACACACACACACACACACACACACACACACACACACACACACACACACACACACACACACACACACACACACACACACACACACACACACACAAACATTCTTGAGACCTCTGAAAAAAACCTACCTCTTTATGACCACCCTTTCTAGATATATAAAGATTTGTATTTACAACATTAATAATATATACATACTATGTATATATTATACATAGTATAATGTATAATATACGCCGCTACCAGTCTGTGGAATGCTCTCCCTGACCACATGAGGGCACCACAGACTGTGGATGCTTTTAAAAAAGGCTTAAAAACCCTTCTTTTTAAAAAAGCCTTTTTTTAAAATATATATATGCATACTAATTTCAGCTATTTGGCTGTTCTAGTTTTTATTTTTATTTATTTTTTATTATATTTTTATTTTAATACACTGTAGAACTTTGAGGTTGTTTACTCAATGTAAAGTGCTTTTTACAAATAAAATCTATTATTATTATTATTATGTAAATATAAAAAAGGTAAGCTTTTTTTCATTCATTTTTTTATTTTTTTATTGTTTTTTTATCTTCATTATTTACTTCGTCATTACAGTATGTCTCTCTCTCTCTCTCTCTCTCTCTCTCTCTCTCTCTCTCTCTCTCTCTCTCTCTCTCTATATATATATATATATATATATATATATATATATATATATATATATATTTAAAAAAAAAAAAATCAATTTAGATCAAAGGGAACGCATTTCAATTTCTTACACACACTTGTTATTACATATGTTGGCCAGAGGGGGAGCACTTCAAATTTTGACACACATCCATCCATCCATCCATTTCCTACCGCTTGTCCCTTTTTGGGGTCGCTGGAGAGTCAATTTGAAAGATCCCTCCTTTTTGGGACCCCCCTAATTTTGATAGATTTCACCACCAGGGGTGCAAATGAGACATTCTCTATTAGATGCAATGGTTTCCCGTATTGGGACCATGATTTATGTTCTCACTTGTTCACTGGTCCTCATATGGAAGCTACTTTTCCTTGTCAAGAAGGGTAGAAATACAAGAACACACACACACACAGAGGGATCAATACACACACTGCAGTACCTATGTTTGACCACTTTGCCATACACACATCACACACCTGAAAATTGACCTCCATGGTACTTTAAAAAAAAAAAAAGTCCTATTAGGAGGCCATTTTCTGCAGTTTCCAATGCTTTGGACCCATGTGAGTGAAATGTCAGGTTTTTGGTCCCATTGGGATAGAAAAAAACACACACGACTGTGCCTTTTTAATGATTTCATTAAGGACATTTGTATTGATCAAATATTAGTTAATTCACACATTCCCTTAACCTTTAAAAAAACATTTTATTTCCAACATGGAAGAAAAACAAAATAACGTTGCAGGTAACTACACCACTAACGATGTCACACTTCCATTAAACACATTCTAATTTGTACAGTGTAGAAAGTCGTGGTGTAAAAATGTTCCTGATGGGGACGTGCTGACAAACAACAGCCAGTAAGCCACGCCCTCAGTCTCAGCAAAGTGCTGAGTACACTCGGATACTCTTTACAGTGCACTCAGGTAGTCTTTATCTTGCTTGTGCGCTAAGTCAGGGAGGAAGTACCCGCCATTGCCTCGTCTGGATGCAGTGTACTCAGGACTAAGCGCAGTGCACTTAAACTGCTAAGTTTAAGTGTGCTAAGCGGGCTGGGAAGCTTTGTGGCAGCGCACTGGCAGCCTGATATCGGGTTTGTGATCATGGAATGTGCAAAGTTAGTGATTTTTACTTCAGAAAAGAAACAAAAGCTGATTGTAATCATGGATAAAGTACATTTTAACACAGGTTATAAATACACCGTGTCTCACCTGCCTCCCCGAGTGGAACAGTTCTTGTTGATGGAAACGAGTCATAATAAAGCATGCAGACGCGGGTCACATGACTCCCTTCCTGGCTGCAGGACAAAGTAACATATGTGAGCCTGTGGGAGCGCAGGAAGGACAAAACAAACACGCCCAAAGTGATGACTCAGCTGCAGTGCTACCAGCTGACTTTTCAACCTTTCATGCATTTCTTTAATTTGCACTATTTTGCTGCAATCATGAAACTATTACTCCAGCTTTTTCTCAGAGTATTCCGGACTATAAGCCACTTCGAACCCTGCGGCTTACAAAACGCGGCTAGTATATGGATTGGTTTTTGCTGACAGCCATAATGCAAATAGTTAAAAAACAAAACGAAGCAATGACACTGACAATGTGTGGTATAGTCTGTGCTATGGCCCCATCTTTTGGACGAGTTCGCTCACTGCAGGTGCTGCATTGCCCCTCTTTCTGTGTGGAGTTTGCATGTTCTCCCCGTGACTGCGTGGGTTCCCTCCGGGTACTCCGGCTTCCTCCCACCGCCAAAAACATTCACCTGGGGATAGGTTGATTGGCAACACTAAAATTGGCCATAGTGTGTGAATGTGAGTGTGAATGTTGTCTGTCTATCTGTGTTGGCCCTGTGATAAGATGGCGACTTGTCCAGGGTGTACCCCGCCTTCTGATCAAACGCAGCTGAGATAGGCTCCAGCACCCCCCGCGACCCCGAAAGGGACAAGCGGTAGAAAATGGATGGAAAGCAGTAGAAAATGGATGGATGGATATCTATGTATGTATGTATATATATATATATATATATATATATATATATATATATATATATATATATATATATATGTAGTGTATATATATACTGTATATATATATACAGAATATACAGTATATATATATATATATACTGTATATGTTTATGTGTGTATATATATGTATATATATATATATATATATATATGTATATGTGTATATATATATATATGTATGTATATATATGTATGTATATATATATGTGTATATATGTATGTATGTGTATATATGTATATGTATGTATGTGTATATATGTATACGTATGTATATGTATGTGTATATATGTATATGTATGTGTATATATGTATATGTATATATGTATGTGTGTGTATATATATGTATATGTGTATATATATATATATATATTTACATATGTATATGTATATATGTAAATTCCTCGCGCACTAATTGACTGAAAGAGCGCGCACTTGCCGCGCGCTCGCCCGACACTGTGGCACAAGCTTGATGATGTCACATTATCGATGGGAAAATGCATTTTTAGACAATATGATTTTCCTGAGCGGCTAGGAGACACCGAGAGTAACAAGCGGTAGAAAATGTATTAGAATTAAAAAATAAATAAATATATATTATACTTGGGACTTCCTGCGGGCCGGATTTTAGACGCTGGCTGGCCGTAGTTTGGGGATCCCTGGTTTAGACTGAGCTTTCAACCGGAAGTACAAGTGCCGTTCCGTCTTCTGGTCGTCCATAGCGTTCTTACTCGTGCGGTTACTTCATTCGTCCGTTTAGCTGATTAGCGAGTTAACTTGCGCAGCTAGTGGGTCCATGACAGATGGCTTCTGTTTTGTTTGATCAGCCGTTTTACTGCCGTGTAACAGTCACGTATGTAAATAAACATTTACTAAATACTTCTGTGTAAATAACTCCTTTCACTACGTATACTGTATGTCTGCGGCTAGTAGGTGGGAAAATTTAATTTTTTCATCTAAAATTTAGTGGGAGTGGCTTATATACCACTATAGTCGGTAAAATAAGGCTATATTAATTTGAGGATATTTTTGTGTTCTCTGTAAGTGTGTGAAGTGTAAATGTGGTGGTAGGGCCACACAAATAATTAATTGGTTATGAATCGAGGAAGACAACTCCTCCACTGACTTTGCTGATGTACAACTTGTGTGTCTTGCAGGTCCTGTGGCACTTGGACATTTTCCGCCGTAGTTTCAGGCAGCTGACGTCTCACAAGTGCATGGAGGACTCGTGCATCTTCTGCGCTCTGAAGGTGACTGATGTCCTGATGTTGTCTTTGTCCTCCCAGAACATCTTTGCTCAGTTTCATTACGGCGTGCTAGAGATCCACCTACAGTGTATGGTTTCTTCCAGGGCCGATACCGATTATCAGTAGTCAAAGAGGCCGATAACCGATATTTGGTGCCGATATTTATTTGCAGTAAAAGTCATTTTAAACATGAATAGTGTACGTCAGCTGGACAAGTGTTTATTATTCTGTCAAGAAATGTCCAGAGGAAACTGAGGTCTTTTTAAGTATTTATTTGAGCGCTCAAATAACATCAGATTGCAAAGAAGAACGTTTTACGCTACCCACGGAAGGAAAGGAGAAAGAGTGGGAGTCATTCATCATTCATTTCATTTTTTTCATTTATTTATTTATTTCAGGCAATGACAAAGACGTACAAGTTGACAAAACATAATAATATAAATTAATATAGTGCATTATTGTCCAATTTTGCCTGAAAGGGAGTGGGAAGAAGATAATTTATTTAATCCCACCCCCAGTTCTCCATTCAGTGATTATTCACATGAGTTTCACTCTCACTTTGTTCAAGGATTATAATACAGATGTTGTATCATAGTGGCATTACCACAGGTAACAATAATTATTACACTGTAACAATCATTTGTATCAACAATGTAGGAATAATGAATATACCAACAATGGTAATAGACATCATAGCAATAATGGTAATAGACAACATAGCAATAATGGTAAGGAAACATTGAGCACATGTTAACACTTTGAGACAGAGTATAGCAGCAGGTCAGATTAAAGACCCTCATCTCTATATTTGAACCAGACCCCATGTTTGTATAATAGTTTAAATCGATTAATAGTTTGGCATTGCTTGTGTTGTAAGTCCAGTTTGTTCCATAGTTTTACTTCGCATACCCACGGAAGGAAAGGAGAAAGACTGGGAGTCAGACAAAGAACCCTTCCAGAAGTTTATAGCTTTTTGGGAATGAGAGGTGGAGGAGGAGTTTGGGTGAAATGTTCTGTTTCCTGGGAGGGGGAGGAGGATGAGCGAAAGACACACTTGCTGATTGTGATATTAGCAAAAAGCAGGAATGTTTTGGTTAGGGATCAGATACGACAGGTAACAACATCCATCATAAAAGAAACCCATTTGGAGAGTAACCTTTTGACCAAAAGATGTAAAATTAGTGATCAACCAACATCACAGCAGTCTTTGTCCTATTCACAGAGAAGGCACAGGTTTGGAGATATTCCCAACAAGCCCCAAGAATGTGCAATGGGTCATAATAGTCGAAATGCCAAATATGGGCTGGGTCTATCGAACGTTGTCTTTGTCCGTCCAGAACATTTTTGCTCAGTTCCAGTACAGCAGCGACACCGTGCTGCCCTCCGACGCCCTCCGAAGCGCCCTGGCTAAAACCTTCCAGGACGAGCAGAGGTTCCAGCTGGGCATCATGGACGACGCCGCCGAGTGCTTCGTAAGGCGTCCCCCGCTCGTCTGTCAGAGGCGGACGTCTCTAACGCCGCTTTTGTTTGTGGCAGGAGAACATCCTGATGAGGATCCACTTCCATATCGCCGACGAGTCCAAAGAAGACATCTGCACTGCCAGACACTGCATCCCTCACCAGAAGTTTGCCATGACGCTCTATGAACAGGTGAGGCGAGCGGACGCACCTTTTGTGTGCGTGTGTTGTCACGTGCTGACAGTGTGGGTTTGTGTGTCAGTGTGTGTGCAGCAGCTGCGGAGCATCTTCAGACCCGCTACCCTTTATTCAGATGGTCCATTACATCTCCACCACCTCGCTGTGGTAAGCTTCACACACTGCAACACCTTCCAATTGTGTGTGTGTGTTATTGTATTTCTACCCTTCTTGAGACATCAACAAGGAAACGTACCTTCCATATGAGGACCGGTGAACTAGTTAGGACCGAAATCATGGTCCCAATACGGAAAACCATTGCATCCAATAGAGAGCCAAATACTAGAGTCCGTGAACATTGCTCCAAAGTCAGGATTTTTTGTTGATTTAATGTGCATACAGAAGTAAACATTAATAGGTGCAAAAGCAGCAATATATGATAAAACAAGATAGAGAAGGACTTCCCTATTCATCCACCCCAAAAAACCCGCCAGGTGAACAGCTGATTTTGCGACTTCCAGGTGCTGACGTAAGACAACCCGCGTCCCATATGTAAACATAGGATGAACAAATACACTACGGTACTAAGAGAGCTCTCATTTGCACCCCTGGTGGTGAAATCTATCAATATTAGGGTGGTCCTAAAGAGGTAGGCATTTTTCAAAGGTCTCAAGAAGGTAACAAATACAGGAATGTGTGTGTGTGTTTGTTGGGGACTAGACCGTTAGTCGACACACAGTTTGCATTGACACAGTTCAGTGTATTGCAATCATACTTTACTAACTGTCAGAATATAATGTAATCAAGCTAGCGTCGTTAACATTAGCTAATACGCTAACAGGTTACGAGTGTCTGTGTTAGAAGCAGCCTTTTTGTCTTTGCCAGGAAATCATCTTTTTTGTCTTTCCTGGCGTCTTCCCAGTCAGGTTTTTTTTTTTTGTTGCAAATATCTTGACAAATAGGAGACTCATTTTCTTTAGCTAAAGAAGAGCAAGCAGCTGCTCACACTTCCTCGTCCTTCCTGGAACGTCCATGGAAAAAATGATACGAGACAGTTTAAAAAATGTCTCTATTATAAACTCTGTGAGCCTAGAATGGTTTTTATATGTCCTTTTTTTTTTCCCCCTACAATATTTTGGACTTCCTCACAAGGAAGACGTATACTGTACTAAAGTAAATCCACTAGGGGTGTCTGAAGGTATTTAATTAAGTTGATCAAATCACACTTTTATGGTCATTTTAATGTAGTTAAAGTGTTATAAATCATACTTTTATGGTCATTTTAATGTAGTTTTAAAGTGTTATAAATCACACTTATGATCATTTTAATGTAGTTAAAGTGTTATAAATCTTACTTTTATGGTAATTTTAATGTAGTTAAAGTGTCATAAATCACACTTTTATAGTCATTTAATGTTATAAATCACACTTTTATGGTCATTTATCTTCACCTTCATCTTCACCTTCACCTTCATCTACACCTTTATCTTCATCTTCGCATTCACCTTTATCTTCATTTTTATCTTCACCTTCACCTTTATCTTCACCTTTATCGTCACCTTCACCTTTATCCTCATTTTTATCTTCACCTTTATCTCCACCTTCACTTTTATCTCCACTTTCACCTTTATCTTCACCTTCACCTTCAACTTAACCTTTATCTTTACCTTTATCTTTATCTTCACTTTCACTTTCACCTTCACTTCATTCTTCACCTTCACCTTTATCTTCACCTTCACGTTCATCTTCACCTTCACCTTCATCTTCACCTTCACCTTCACCTCTATCTTCACCTTCACGTTCATCTTTACCTTCACCTTCACCTTTATCTTCACCTTCACGTTCATCTTCACCTTCACGTTCATCTTCACCTTCACGTTCATCTTCACTTTCACCTTCACCTTTATATTCACCTTCATCTTCACCTTCACCTTCACCTTTATCTTCACCTTCACCTTCACCTTTATCCTCACCTTCACCTTTATCTTCACCTTCACCTTCACCTTTGCCTTCACCTTCACCTTTATCTTTATCTTCACCTTCACCTTCATTTTCACCTTCACCTTCACCTTTATCCTCACCTTCACCTTCACATTTATCTTCACATTCACCTTTATCTTCACCTTCACCTTTACCCTCACCTTCACCTTCACCTTTATCTTCACCTTCACCTTCACCTTTATCCTCACCTTTACCTTCACCTTTATCCTCACCTTCACCTTCACCTTTACCTTCACCTTCACCTTTGCCTTCACCTTTATCTTTATCTTTATCTTCACCTTCACCTTCATTTTCACCTTCATTTTCACCTTCATTTTCACCTTCATCTTCACCTTCATTTTCACCTTCATCTTCACCTTCATCTTCACCTTTATCTTCACCTTCACCTTTATATTCACCTTTATCTTCACCTTCACCTTCATCTTCACATTCACCTTTATCTTCACCTTCACGTTCATCTTCACCTTCACCTTTATCTTCACCTTCACGTTCATCTTCACTTTCACCTTCACCTTTATATTCACCTTTATCTTCACCTTCACCTTCATCTTCACCTTCACCTTTATCCTCACCTTCATCTTCACCTTTATCTTCACCTTCACCTTTATATTCACCTTTATCTTCACCTTCACCTTCATCTTCACATTCACCTTTATCTTCACCTTCACGTTCATCTTCACCTTCACCTTTATCTTCACCTTCACGTTCATCTTCACTTTCACCTTCACCTTTATATTCACCTTTATCTTCACCTTCACCTTCATCTTCACCTTCACCTTTATCCTCACCTTCACCTTCACCTTTATATTCACCTTCACCTTTATCTTTATCTTCAACTTCACCTTTCATTTTCACCTTCACCTTCACCTTCATCTTCACCTTTATGTTCACCTTCACCTTCACCTTTATATTCACCTTCACCTTCACCTTTATCCTCACCTTCACCTTCACCTTCATCTTCACCTTCACCTTTATCTTCACCTTCACCTTCACCTTTATCCTCACCTTCACCTTCACCTTTATCTTCACCTTCACCTTTGCCTTCACCTTCACCTTTATCTTTATCTTCAACTTCACCTTCATTTTCACCTTCACCTTCACCTTTATCTTCACCTTTATCTTCACCTTCACCTCTATCTTCACCTTCACATTCATCTTCACCTTCACCTTCACCTTTATCTTCACCTTCACCTTCACCTTTATCTTTATCTTCACCTTCATCTTGTCCTCAGCAACCAGGCGGTGAAGATGCTGGAGTCTCGACAGAACGCCACCCCTGGAATGTTTGGGGAGTTGCTGAGGAACGCCAGCATGGGCGACCTGCGCAGTTGTCCTGTAAGAAGACAGCTGGCACAGCTGGCACAGCTGGCACACTAACTGCTGCAACTGTCCCTCAGAGTCAGTGCGGCCAGCAGCTGAGGATGGCTCGCGTCCTCCTCAACAGTCCAGAGATCATCACCATCGGTCTGGTTTGGGACTCGGACCACTCGGACCTGGCAGAGGACGTCATCCACACGCTGGGCACCTGCCTGCACCTGGGAGACGTGCGTCTTTAACCCTTTCATGCCTCTACCACTCACTAACTGACAGAAAAGTCCAATTATTTCAAACTGGAGCTTTTATTGCTCCTTCTGAAAAAATATATTTTTTAATTTTTTTTTTTTACAAAAGTCCATTTCCATTTATGATTTTCAATGTGTATCATATTTGACACAGCCGGTTACAAAATAGTATTTTTATCTCATTTTTATATAACAACCAAAACATGGTGCAATACGCAGAAATATTTATCATGTTAGTTTAAACATACAAAGCTTAAATTCACATTTGTATTGTTTTCAAAGGATCTTCAATGTTGTCATTGTCATCGACAAAAACATACAAAAAGTCAACATAATTTTTAATGTGTTTTTTTTTCTCTTTCTCATAAGAATCAGAAAGCTATCATTTATTATCTCAACACACACAGAGTGATCACCACAAAATAATACAGCAAATTGTATATGCATATTTTACCTCTAAATACACCATATTGTGTAATGTAAACATTATATTTGTGTAATTGCATATGTATGTTTTACCTCTAAATACACTATATTGTGTAAGATAACCATATTTGTTTAATTGTATGTGTATATTTTACCTTTAAATATACCATATTGTGTAATATAAACATATTTGTTTAATTGTGTATGTATATTTTACCTCTAAATACTCCAGATTGTGTGAAGTAAACATTATATTTGTTTAATTGTATATGTATATTTTACCTCAAAATACACCATATTGTGTAATGTAAACATATTTGTTTAAAATATATAAAGACGATGATATTTATATTGCCTGAAATGCAATAAAATGTCAATTGACTAATTTACAGTCACATAACCTTTTATACCTGCTGTTTCAAATTTGATACACACTTTTTTAACACCGCTTTGACAAAATAAATAAAATACATTATGAAATATTAGGTAATTTCACATTGCATCAGCAGATTAACTGTTCATATTGATGTGTCAGTAAAATTAAATTATTTTTTTTTACGTATCCCTTTCAAAAGTGTCTCTTCAAAAATCAGGCGTGACTGGACAGCCCTCTAATAAATCACTTATCGCCCCCATGTGGATTATACGTGTAATGCATGCATCTGATCTGGTGCTTTTTAGGAAAACACTAACGACACCGATGATGTAGAGGTCTGAAAAACTCATGTATCACTTATGATGCGTTAGGGGTTAAACCTCACCTAGCGTACGTGCGGCGTAACCATGACGACGACTTCTTCTCTGCAGTTGTTCTACAGGGTGATGGAGGAGAAAGCTCGCCAGGCGGAGCTCTACCTAGTGGGCATGGTGTGTTACTACGGCCGACACTACTCCACCTTCTTCTTCCAAACCAAAATCCGACGCTGGATGTACTTTGACGACGCACACGTCAAGGAGGTACGTCTGAATCCATCGAAACTTTTACAATTTTCACAAACATCAAAGGATGCAGCGGCCATTTTGGTCCGTTTCATATGTAACAAAAGGCTATTCACAAATCAGGAATGTTCCAATCAAAGTTTTATGCTGCCGATTCCGATATCGATCATCCATGAATGAGATCGGCCGATACCGATCACATGTATTATGTAAATTATTTATGGTGCTTGTTATTGACTGTGGAACAATATCACAATGTTTACACTACCTTATTTTCTGGACTATAGAGCGCATCGGTATATAAGGCGCACCCACTGAATTTTAGAAGAAGAAAAAGCCACGCTGTTGTAACACGTGGCTTGGCATTGTCTTGCTGAAATAAGCAGGGGCGTCATGATAACGTTGCTTGGATGGCAACATATGTTGCTCCGAAACCTGTATGTACCTTTCAGCATTAATGGTGCCTTAACAGATGTGTAAGTTACCCATGTCTTGGGCACTAATACACCCCCATACCATCACACATGCTGGCATTTCAACTTTGCGCCTAGAACAATCCGGCTGGTTCTTTTCCTCTTTGGTCCAGAGGACACGACGTCCACTGTTTCCAAAAGCAATTTGGAAATGTGGACTCGTCAGACCACAGAACAGTTTTCCGCTTTGCATCAGTCCATCTTCTGGGTGTTGTTGATAAATGGCTTTCATTTTGCATAGTAGAGTTTTAACTTGCACTTACAGATGTAGCGACGAACTGTAGTTACTGACAGTGGTTTTCTGAAGTGTTCCTTAGCCCATGTGGCGATATCCTTTACACACTGATGTCGCTTTTTGATGCAGTACCGCCTGAGGGATCGAAGGGCACGGGCAATTAATGTTGGTTTTCAGCTTTGCTGCTTACGTGCAGTGATTTCTCCAGATTCTCTGAACCTTTTGATGATATTACGGACCGTAGATGGTGAAATCCCTAAATTCCTTGCAAGAGCTAGTTTAGAAATGTTGTTCTTAAACAATTTTGCTCACGCATTTGTTGACAAAGTGGTGACCCTCACCCCTTCCTTGTTTGTGAATGACTGAGCATTTCATGGAAGCTGCTTTTATACCCAATCATGGCACCCACCTGTTCCCAATTAACCTGTTCACCTGTGGGATGTTCCAAATAAGTGTTTGATGAGGCATCAAATTCCA
>NC_084739.1:76449353-76494353 GCF_033978785.1 Entelurus aequoreus
CCATCCCTTCTTCTCCCGCTCTCGTCCAATCGCGTTCCCTCGCGCTCTCCGGCCGCCTCGCTCGCCGCCGCTTGTCCAAACAAGGATTTCCCGCCATTGTTTTACCAGTGGAGCTGGACAGAACCCAGGGTGTGGTCACACACACACACACCCACACACACACTCTTTTGCCCACGCTGCAGTCTCGTTATTTCCGCCGCTCAATTGTTGCTACAAGTTTTGGATCCGCAAAGCTGGAGGTGGATTGTTTTTGAGGACGGGAGGAAAAGTTGAAATAGAAAGTTGATAGATCTCCGTAGAACAACAAAAAAAAAAACGGTTTGTCTCAAGGACCAACTTGTTTTTATTCGGCTGCTGCGTGATGTTTTCCGGGCAGACGGCACATCTTTGCTGAGGTGGGAACTAAGTGACTGAAACTATTATCTGATACTAAATAGGTTTTAAGAGCTAAGATTGATGATGATGTTTATGTTCATGATGATTTAAGTAAATTCATTAATTCACCTCGTCATAGCATGCTGATATTAGCATGATAAACACTGGTTACAGTTGTGGTTATGATGCCAGTTGATGCCGAACATACAATTACAATATGATACATCCCGTAATCGCAGTTTCCCATCACAGCGTGTCCGAATAGGAGTAGGTAGAAGCAGAGCTGACCCATCCTACCCCTTTTTCGTGTCGCAGCAACTACTAACACGTGTGTTACGACTCTTTTTGTAACACAACACTGAATACATGAATCAGGACATGAATACAAACATAAGTGAGTAAGTAAACAATCAATAAATATGTGACAATGATATAAATGAATAAAGTTCTCATAATTGAATAGTGAGTTATGATTCACATAATGAGATGATTGTAATTATTTCTTCATATTCCACATTTAACAATGAGATGTTATGGAGGGAGAAAATCTTCAAGTAACTAGATGAGGCAATTCCTGAAGGGATTGCGTGTGAATGCTCCAATGCTGAAGTTGAACTGAAATGCTTTGAAAAATGTCCCATTCATTTCAATGGGAAATTCATGGACATTTTGGAATTTTGGGAAAAGTGGGAATTTTATTGAAAATTATTTAAAAAAAAAGTGGAATGGGTAGTCGCAAAAAGGGGTTTGAAAAAAGGGAATTCTTGGAATTCCTGGAATTTTTTTTAACTTGGAAAAATGGTTTGAATCAGTTGAAAAATGTGCAAATGGTGGACGTTTGAAAAATGGCCAATTCATTTTGAATGGGAAAAATGTCCCGGAAAACTGTGAATTCTTGGAAATCAGGTAATTTTTTAAAATTGTCCAAGGAGAGCACACCATTTTGAACGGGCTGAATATTTTGGAGTTGGAACGGTTTGAACCGGATGAAAAATGTGGGTGTTGTGGAACTTTGAAAAATGTCCCATTCATTTCAATGGGAATTTCATGGAAATTTGGGAATTTCGGGAAAAGCGGGATTTTTTGGGGGAAAATGTTAACAAACTTGAATGAGTTGAAATGGTTGGTGTTGGAATTTTTCAAATCGGTCGAGAAATGTTGAAGTAGTATCGTTCTTAATTCAGAAGTGGTATTATGGAATTCCTGGAATTTCGGGAAAACCGGGAATTTTTCCAGTTCAAAAAACAACTTGTTTTTTTTGTCCTGATTAAGAGGAATGTTTGAACAATTGAAGTGGGTTGAAAAATGTGGAAGGAGTAGTCGACAGAGAAAAGGGTGAAAAAACGGGAAGTCCTGGAAATTTTTTGAACTTTGAAAATTTTTAGTTTGAATGTCCAGGATCAGTTGAATACGTTGAAGGTAGAATGGTTTGAATTGGTTGAAAAATGTGGAAATGGTGGAAGTCTGAAAAATGGCCAATTTATTTTGAATGGGAAAAATGTCCCGGAAAACCTGGAATTCTGGTAAATCTGGGAATTTTTGGAATTTGTCTAGGGAAAGCCCGCGATTACTGGATAGGCTGAACAGTTTGGGAAGTTGGAACGGTTTGAATCGGGTGAAAAATGTGGAAAGTAGAGCTGGAGAAGAAGAAGAAGAAGTGCAAGAATAATAAATAGATGAATTTTGGTGTAGAAACGCATTTAGGTGAATGTTTTGGAGCATTCACACAATGACTTAATATGATGTCATACCTGCAAATGGTCAAAAATAATAACACAAGATAAATCACCTGGATAGCAGTTATCATAATTAGCTCTGTTGAAGTTGCCCTCTAGTGGGTTCTTCAGACCACCACACACTTTCATTCAGGGTATAACACTGTTTTATTTTCATCAATTCTGCTAGGCTTTTGCTTTCCAGCAAATGTCTTTTTCTGAGCTCGTGTCTCTCTCTCTCTCTCTCTCTCTCTCTCTCTCTCTGGCTCCCACTCCAACTCCAACTCCAACTCCAACTCCAACTACGTGTCTCATACCGGCTGCTGCTAATTAAGGCGACAGGTGATTAGATAACAAGGCCCACCTGGGCCATCTACGCACTTGTCGTTGTCTTCGAAGCCGGTCCTGGCACACCCCGTTCTGCGGCAGGCCCGCAGGCCACGCCCCCCTCCACGAGCTCATTTTTAAATGAGATTTTATGATCAAAAACATATATATATATATTTAAAAAAAAATTTTTTGCAATGGTTTCACAAAATTATACGATATCTTGTCCTTTATTTAACATTGCATTTTTTAAAGAAATTAACAGTGAATGTCAGATATGGAAAATAATTAAATAAATAAGTACAGAAAAAAATTAATAAATAACGGTAATACAAAACATATATTTTCAATATAATATTTATTAACACTCACAAAAGTAGTGAAAATTGGTGCCATCAAGTACCGGTACTAGGAATCGGGTCCAAATATGTACGGTACCCACCTGTAGCAAAGGTGTAAGGACGACACGCCACAAACACATTTCCTTCTCCTCCCAAAGATCGGTCCCAAGTGGAAGGACGTGGTGTCGCGCTGCATCAAGGGCCACTACCAGCCCCTCCTGCTGCTGTACGCCGACCCGCGCGGGACCCCCGTGTCGGCCCGGGACCTGCAGCACATCACCAAGGCGTGCTACGACAGCGAGGACTCGGGTAACTACAACACAGCTAGGAGTCGTAGTAGTAGCACAGCAGCGCACCATCAGGTAACTACACTGGCATCAGTAGTACTTGTAGTAGTAGCAATGCTAGTACCGTATATTCCGGACTATAGAGCGTACCGGTGTATAAGCCACACCCACTCAATTTTAGAAGAAAATTATATTTTTCCATATATTAGCCGCATCGGACTATAAGCTGCAGATATATCTGATGTAAAATTAGTTATTTACACAGAAATATTTAGTAAATGTTTATTTACATACCTTAATTGTTTCCAAACGGTGTCTGTAACACGGCAGTAAAACGGCCGATCAAACAAAACGGAAGCCATCGTCATGGACCCACTAGCTGCGGAAGCTCGCTTTCCAATCAGTTAAACAGATGAATGAATCCATACGAGTTAAAACGCTACGGACGACTAAAAGACTGAATGGCACTTGTACTTCCGGTTGAAAGCTCAGTCTAAACAGAGGGGCAATGCAGCACCTGCAGTGAGTGAACTCGTCCAAAAGATGGCGCCATAGCACAAACAATACCACACCTTTTCAGTGTCTTTGCTTTGTTTTGTTTTTAAGCTATTTGCATCATGGCCGTCAGCAAAAACAAATCCATTTATTAGGATAAATGAAAAAAATTAGCGGCTTATACTCGTAGAAACGCTGGAGTAATAGTTTAATTAATCAATAACTCCACAGTGACGTTTTTGGTGAGTTTACTGAGGAATTTGTGAAACTGAAACAATACAAAAAGAATGCTGTTGTAAGTTAATAATACTAACACAGACACTCGTTAACGTGTTAGCGTATTGGCTAATTCTAACGACGCTAGCTTGATTACATTACGATAGCACGTACAAATATGCACAAAAATACTTTTACAGACATCACACAATGGGACGCTTCATTAAGTTAGAATTGTTTTAGTTATATTGTAAAGTAGAAACGCTATGGACGGTAAGAAGACAGAACGGCACTTTTACTTCCGGCTGAAAGCAGTAAATGAGAGGACACTGCATTTCAATGTCTTTGCGTGTTTAAAAAAAATATATTTTCATTATGATCGTTGGCCATGAAAAATCCATAAATGAACCACACCGTTTTATAAGCTGCAGGTTTCAAAGCGTAGGAAAAAAAAGTAGCGGCTTATAGTCCGTAATTCTCTGGAATACTCGGAGAAACGCTGGAGTAATAGTTTCAGTAATCAATAACTCCACGGTGACGTTTTGGTGAATATAGTGAGGAATTTGTGAAACTGAAACAATACAAAAAGAATGCCATTGTAAGTTAATAATACTAACACAGACACTCGTAAACGTGTTAGCGTATTAGCTAATGCTAACGACGCTAGCTTGATTACATTACGATAGCACGTACAAATATGCACAAAAACACTTTTACAGACATCACACAATGGGACGCTTCAGTAAGTAAGAATTGTTTTAGTTATATTGTAAAGTAGAAACGCTATGGACGGTAAGAAGACGGAACGGCACTTTTACTTCCGGCTGAAAGCAGTAAATGAGAGGACACTTTATTTCAATGTCTTTGCGTGTTTAAAAAAAAAAAAATTGCATTATGGCCGTTGGCAATGAAAAATCCATAAATGTACAACACCGTTTTATAAGCCGCAGGTTTCAAAGCGTAGGAAAAAAAGTAGCGGCTTATAGTCCGTAATTCTCTGGAATACCCGGAGAAACGCTGGAGTAATAGTTTCATTAATCAATAACTCCACAGTGACGTTTTGGTGAGTTTACTGAGGAATTTGTGAAACTGAAACAATACAAAAAGAATGCCGTTGTAAGTTAATAATACTAACACAGACACTCGTAAACGTGTTAGCGTATTAGCTAATGCTAACGACGCTAGCTTGATTACATTACGATAGCACGTACAAATATGCACAAAAACACTTTTACAGACATCACACAATGGGACGCTTCAGTAAGTAAGAATTGTTTTAGTTATATTGTAAAGTAGAAATGCTATGGACGGTAAGAAGACGGAACGGCACTTTTACTTCCGGCTGAAAGCAGTAAATGAGAGGACACTGCATTTCAGTGTCTTTGCGTGTTTTAAAAACAAATATTTGCATTATGGCCGTTGGCGATGAAAAGTCCATAAATGAGCCGCACCGTTTTATAAGCCGCAGGTTTCAAAGCGTAGGAAAAAAGTAGCGGCTTGTAGTCCGGAATTCTCGGCAATACTCGTAGAAACGCTGGAGTAATAGTTTCATTAATCAATAACTCCACGGTGACGTTTTTGGTGAGTTTACTGAGGAATTTACAAAACTGAAATAATACAAAAAGAATGCCATTGTAAGTTAATAATACTAACACAGACACTCGTAAACGTGTTAGCGTATTAGCTAATGCTAACGATGCTAGCTTGATTACATTACGATAGCACGTACAAATACACTTTTACAGACATCACACAATAGGACGCTTCAGTAAGTAAGAATTGTTTTAGTTATTTTGTAAAGTAGAAACGATATGGACAGTACGAAGACAGAACGGCACTTTTACTTCCGTCTGAAAGCAGTAAATGAGAGGACACTGCATTTCAATGTCTTTGCGTGTTTAAAAAAAAAAAAAAATTGCATTATGGCCGTTGGCGATGAAAAATCCATAAATGAACCGCACCGTTTTATAAGCCGCAGGTTTCAAAGCGTAGGAATAAAGTAGCGGCTTATAGTCCGGAATTTACGGTATTTGTAGTAGTGGTAGTACTTGTAGTGCTGTAGCTAGCCACTTGGAAGTGTTTGTTGTCGTGACTGTAGTAGTACTCGTGGTGTAGTATTAGTGGCGTGTACTTGTGTGTACTCCCACACACTCCCTCACTAACCCCGCCCCCTCTCCCCCTTCCCAGGCCGCGAGCCATCAATCTCAAGCGACACTCGCACCGACTCTTCGACGGAGAGCACCTCGTCCCGGCAGCCCCCCCGCTGGCAGCATGACTCCCAGGCCTCCGCCGTCCGCCGGCCACGCCCCGACGGGCCGCGCCACGCCTCGCTCTGCAGCCTGGACGCCGTAGGTGGGTGTCGGCCCCGCCCCCCCCTCCCTGATCGCTGCCATGCTCATCGCCTCATTCGTCACGCTCGGGTTCTAACTCATGGTTTGTTATTTGAAACACGCTTGTGTCGCCAAGGCAACGTGACGGACGCCGCTCCGCGGAAGGGAGGCAGGGCCAGAGACAGGAGGCGGAGCTCGAGCCGCCTCCGGCAATCTAAAGCCGACCAGGGAGCCTCGTCAGCCGGTTACCACAGTGAGGGTAGGCGGAGCTAAGCCCCGTGTGGGCGGCGGCAGGTTTTGCTGCCGCCAGAAAAGTAGGCGTGGACTAGTCTGTGTGGACGTCATCCGCCATGTTGGATCATGTGACATCATCTCTCATCCCGCTGCTTGTCCTGCCAATTGTCTGAAGTGGCCTCCTCTTTCTCCTGCAGGGGAGACGCTGAAGGAGCAGCAGGTTCCTCGCCAAGCCCCCCGGTCTTCTTCAAGCAACCTCCTGCGCGACTTCAAGGAGACCATGAGCAGCATCCTCCACAGCCGGCCCCTCCCCTCCTCCTCCACGGCCTCCCTGCCGGCCGCCGCCATCGCCTCCGAATCCAAATCCGCCTCCTCGGGCAGGCCCCGGCCGGCGTGGAGGCCCCGCAGGGAGGCGCTGAACATCGACAGCATCTTCGCCAGGGAGAGGAGGAGCAGGCAGGCCGGCTACAGCCCGCTAGGGAGAGGTCTCGCCTCGGAGGACGTCTCCTCCTGGACTCTCCCGGCAGGGGGCGGTAGAGAGCAGGCCCCGCCTCCCAGGCTCATCCAGAGGATGGAGAGCGGCTACGAGAGCAGCGAGAGGAACAGCGGCAGTCCCACCAGCTTGGATCTCAGCCTGGGAGAAAGGTCAGATCATTGCGCAATAGTTCAGCCAACTTATTAGTTGATACTAGAGATTAGGGGTGTGGGGAAAAATCGATTCGAATTCAAATCGCCATTCTCACGTTGTACGATTCAGTATCGATTCTCATTTTTCAAAAATCGATTTTCTTTTTGTATTTATTTATTTATTTATTTATTCATTTATTTTTTTAATTAATCAATCCAACAAAACAATACACAGCAATACCATAACAATGCAATCCAATTCCAAAACCAAACCCGACCCAGCAACACTCAGAACAGCAATAAACAGAGCAATTTCATTTCATTTCATTTCATTTTTATTTATCTCCTTCACTGATGTGCATCTTTGATAGACAATTATACCACAATTATTCAGTTATACAGTGACACACCAATGCCTGAGAAGGAGCAGGATGAAGAAAAATCTTATATTTTCCTGCCCCCTTCAACATAATACATAGTCTTACTCAGTGTTGGGTTAGTTACTGAAAACCAGTAACTAGTTACAATTACTAGTTACTTTATTTCAAAAGTAACTCAGTTACTAACACCAAAAAGTAATGCGTTACTGTGAAAAGTAACTATTTAGTTACTTCTTTCACTGGAGAATAATACAATCTGTTGATCAAATTGACATGCATTTGCATCACTGAACTCAGAAAGCAATGTGGTCTACATACAACACACAAAGACAAAGATATGCTTCAAAGGGCCAATTTATTTCAGGCCAGAAAAAATTGACAAAACTATTTTAAATAATTGCAACATAATGGCACTTTAACTTTAACTCTAAGTAGATAGGATCTTTGATCCAACACACAACTTACATTTAACTTAAATGTTATTTTCTTTGTGCTCGACAAAAGAAAAGTATTGAGAATGTCTCCATGTTAAAAAACTCAACTTCTGGCTTCGCCATGATGTCTTGTTAGTTGTTATGAGAGTAGCGTATGTGTGTGTGTGTGTGTGGCCCTTTAAGATATGACAGCATGAGAGGTGAGTGACGTCAGTGAGTGAGTGGGCGAGAGAGGTGAGGGAGCGGCGACAGTGAGTGCGTGTAGGTGCTCTAGCTTGCTGGATGGCTGCGTGCAATAAAGTCACAAAGTTGCAACAAACCGCCGGGCTCGTCATTCACCCTCAGCTGTAAAGACCCTCTTCCGGGTAAAGTGAAGGTTGTTAGACCCGAAGTACGGCTCCGGAGGAACGTCTCCCCTGTGGGGAGGCGTGCCTTCTGTGGGTGGGGGAAAGCACGCCTCTTCTTTTCCACCGGAGCGCTCCAATAAAACACACTCAGATCTTCAGTTTCTATCCGATACTACATAAAAATAACGTAAAATAACGCAGTAACGCATCATGCAGTAACGGTAACTGAGTTACTGTATATAAAAAAATAACGCGTTAGATTACTAGTTACCGCCGAAACTAACGGCGTTACAACGTCCCAACACTGGTCTTACTTAATGATATATAAACCAACAATTACATCCAAATATAACGAAAACAAACCAAAAAAACACAAGTGCAAAACTTCATGAAGTACAAACCGAACAAAACCAAAAGAAGTAATATACACCTCACGGGATGATACAAAACAAATACAAAACCAGGCAAAAAATAAGTAAAATAATAAATATAAAGCAAATTGTAAACTCTTATGGCTGTCCATATGATTTTATTGTTCTGTCTTTATATATTTTTTTCAATTGGAATATATTTTTACAATCTTTTATCTCATTGTAAAGAGAATTCCATAGTTTAACCCCCACCACTGATATGCACATTTGTTTTAAAGTTGTCCTTGAATACTGATGTTGGAAATGACCTTTTCTTCTGTGCTCTTCATTCTCAGAAGTGATGACAAACATTTTTTGTAAATTTGCTGGTAATGTTTTACTTTTAGCTTTAAACATGACACATAATGTCTGTAACGTTACTAGCTCCTGTAATTTCAATAAACCCGAATTAATGAATAATATGTTAGTGGGTTCTAAGTAATCTACTTTATGAATAATCCTTATAGCTCTTTTCTGTAGTTGATACAATGGCTTTATGTTAAATTGAGAGGAGATACAAACACGACACAAAACAATCCAAAAGTAGTGAAACAAAAATGAATATTATCATCAACATTATCAATATTAGTTACAATTTCAACATAGCAGTGATTAAAAATCCCTCATTGACATTATCATTAGACATTTATAAAAAAATTAAATGAAAATGAACAATAGTGTCACAGTGGCTTACACTTGCATCGCATCTCACAAGCTTGACAACACACTGTGTCCAATATTTTAACAAAGGTAAAATAAGTCATATTTTTGGTTCATTTAATAGTTCAAACAAATTTACATTACTGCAATCAGTTGATAAAACATTGTCCTTTACAATTATAAAAGCTTTTTTACAAAAATCTACTACTCTGCTTGCATGTCAGCAGACTGGGGTGGATCCTGCTGAAATCCTATGTATTGATTGAATAGAGAATCCTTTAGAATTGGAAAAATATCGTTTTTGAATCGAGAATCGTTTTGAATCGAAAAAATCGATTTATAATCGAACCATGACCTCAAGAATCGATATTGAATCGAATCGTGGGACACCCAAAGATTCGCAGCCCTACTACAGATGTCTGATAATGGCTTTTTTGCCGATATTGTCCAACTCTTAATTACCGATTCCGATATCTACCGATACCGATATATACAGTCGTGGAATTAACACATTATTATGCCTAATTGTCCCGCTGGATGCATTAAACAATGTAACTTTACCATGAATTGATTAATGTGGACCCCGACGTAAACAAGTTGAAAAACGTATTCGGGTGTTACCATTTAGTAGTCAATTGTACGGAATATATACTGTACTGTGCAATCTACTAATACAAGTTTCAATCAATCAAAAACAAGGTTTTCCAAAATAAGAGAACAACTTCAACTCCAGTTATGGAAAAAAGTGCCAACATGAAACTGCCATATTTATTATTGAAGTCACAAAGTGCATTATTTTTTTTAACATGCCTCAAAACAGCAGCTTGGAATTTGGGACATGCTCTCCCTGAGGTAATCCTAATACCCACTACAACTATGGGAAATACTATACGTTGACTTTCACAAAGTGCATTATTTTTTTATTTTTTTTAAACATGCCTCAAAACAACAGCTACAAAAACAATGAAGGCACACAGCTTCAGTCCAGAGTATACTAGAGCACACTTGCCAACCTTGAGACCTCCGAATTCGGGAGATGGAAAGGGGGCTGGGTGGTTTGGTGGTAGCGGGGGTGTATATTGTAGCGTCCCGGAAGAGTTAGTGCTGCAAGGGGTTCTGGGTATTTGTTCAGTTGTGTTACGGTGCGGATGTTCTCCCGAAATGTGTTTGTCATTCTTGTTTGGTGTGGGTTCACAGTGTGGCGCGTATTTGTAACAGTGTTAAAGTTGTTTATACGGTCACCCTCAGTGTGACCTGTATGGCTGTTGATCAAGTTTGCTTGCATTCACTTGTGTGTGTGTGTAAAAGCCGCATATATTATGTGACTGGGCCGGCACGCTGTTTGTATGGAGGAAAAGCGGACGTGACGACAGGTTATAGAGGACGCTAAAGGCGGTGCCTTTAAGGCACGCCCCCAATATTGTTGTCCGGGTGGAAATCAGGAGAAATTCGGGAGAATGGTTGCCCCGGGAGATTTTCGGGAGGATATGTACCGCTCTGTACAGCGGCGTTTTAAAAAGTCATTAATTTTACTTTTTGAAACCGATACCGATAATTTCCGATATTACATTTTAAAGCATTTATCGGCCGATATTATCGGACATCTCTAGTTGATATTGTTACCTGATTGGCTGTTAGTGTGTCACTCCCACTCATTACTGATCACCTGTGTTGCTCGGTTACCAGAGAACGAGAGCCTTTATTCATGCGACCAACCTTGCTTCCATACTTCCTCTTTCTTCCCACCAAGAAGAAATACAACTATTTATTGGACACATTTATCGCTATGGATTACGTGTCTAACGCGATATATATTGATATCGTTTTATCGCCCAAGTAACATTGCTGATGTTTTGTCAATCTTTTATATTAGGGATGTCCGATAATATCGGACTGCCGATATTATCGGCCGATAAATGCTTTAAAATGTAATATCGGAAATTATCGGTATCGGTTTCCAAATTATCAGTATCGGTTTCAACAAGTAAAATGTATGACTTTTTAAAACGCCGCTGTGTACACGGACGCAGGGAGAAGTAAAGAGTGCCATTAAGCCTTAAAGGCACTTCTTTTGCGTACCGGCCCAGTCGCATAATATCTACGGCTTTACACACACATAAGTGAATGCACGCATACTTGGTCAACAGCCATACAGGTCACACTGAGGGTGTCTGTATAAACAACTTTAACACTGTTACAAATATGCGCCACACTGTGAACCCACACCAAACAAGAATGACAAACACATTTCGGGAGAACATCCGCACCGTAACACAACATAAACACAACAGAACAAATACCCAGAACCCCTTGCAGCACTAACTCTTCCGGGATGCTACAATATACACCCCCCGCTACCCCACCACCACCTCAACCCCACCTCCCCGACCCCGCCCACCTCAACCTCCTCATGCTCTCTCAGGGAGAGCATGTCCCAAATTCCAAGCTGCTGTTTCCAACCCCGCCCACCTCAACCTCCTCATGCTCTCTCAGGGAGAGCATGTCCCAAATTCCAAGCTGCTGTTTTGAGGCATGTTAAAAAAAATAATGCACTTTGTGACTTCAATAATAAATATGGCAGCGCCATGTTGTTCCATAACTTGAGTTGATTTATTTTGGAAAACCTTGTTACATTGTTTAATGCATCCAGCGGGGAATCACAACAAAATTAGGCATAATAATGTGTTAATTCCATGACTGTATATATCGGTATCGATTGATATCGGAATCTGTAATTAAGAGTTGGACAATATCGGAATATCGGCAAAAAAGCCTTTATCGGACATCTCTATTTTATATTCATTATTATCCGTCCGCCCTCCAGGAAGTGTGCGGCGAAGACGTCGCCCTCTTCAGGACCGCCGTGGAAGAACACGCGGCCCAAGGACCTCAGCTCCGCCTCCAGGGCAAGCCCGGGTAGGACTTTGACTTTATGTCGGCGGGCCGATTGCGTCCCTGCTGACGAGCGCGCGCCATGTTCCCAATGTGTGTGAACAGCGCCCCTCGTGGGTGGCAGCGAGCTGGACCAGCTGCAGGAGGAGGTGCTGAGGAGGGCGCGGGAGGAGGAGCGGCAGCGGCAGCAGGAGAAAGACAGGGAGGCGGCGCTCGGCTTCAACCCTCGACCCAGCAAGTACCTGGACCTGGACCAGCTGCAGATCCAAGGTACACACACACACACACACACACACACACACACACACACACACACACACACACACACACACACACACACACACACACACACACACACACACACACTTCTCCCTTCTCAGTCTTACAATGTTTATCAATTTAAGACCAGACAGTAACTTCCCACAAAGGTGTGTGTGTGTGTGTGTTTTCTTGTATTTTTAACCTTCTTGGGACATCAACAAGGAAAAGTACCTTCCATATGAGGAGGTGTGAACAAGTTAGGACCCAAATCATGGTCCTAATACGGAAAACCTTTGCATCTAATAGAGAATGTCTCATTTGCACCCCCTGGTGGTGAAATCTATCAAAATGAGGTTGGTCCCAAAAAGGAGGGATTTTTCAAATTGACTGTGTGTCGGTTTTAAAAGTGCGCCCCCTCTTCTGGTCAACATATGAAATAACAAGGGTCTAAAAAAATTGAGTGCTCCCCCTCTTCTGGTCAACATATGAAATAACAAGTGTGTGTAAACATTCGAAGTGCTCCCCCTCTGGTCAACATATTTAATAACAAGTGTGTGTAAGAATTTGAAATGCGCCCCCTTTGGCCAAAATTGATAAAAAATAGAAATAAATATGTATATAGAGACATACTGTAATAACTTGAAATGAATAATGAAGATAAAAAAACAATTACAAACAAAAAAATCTCAAAAAAATTAACAAAAAGAAGTCTTTTTCTCACATTGTCGACTTTTTTCTTATAAAATTGGGAACAATTTCTCATATTCTTTCTGTTTCTGTAATATTGCAATATTTTCTCGTAAAATTATTACTTTTTATGTAAAATTATTACTTTATTATGTAAAATGATTACTTTTTAATGCAAAATGGTGACATTTGTCATATAAAATTCTGACTTTTATCACAATTTTGTCAATTTTTTTCGCTGTTCTTTTAAAATGGTGACATTTTTTGAGTAAAATTAGGACTTTTGTCTTAATTTTGCCAAGTAAAATTCCGATGATTATTATAATATTGCCAAAATTTTAAAGTTCGCTTATTAAATTGTGACTTTTGTCGAGTAAAATTACGACTCTTCATAAAATTGCCAACATTTTAAGCTTTTCTTTTAAAATTCCAACTTTTATCATAATATTGCACAAATTATAATTTTTTTCTTGTCAAATTTTGACTCGCGTTGAGTAAAATTACGACTTTTATTATAATTCTACCAAAATTCTAAGTTTTTCTTGTGAAATTGTGACCTTTTTCTTGTGAAATTCCAACTCATTTTTCCCAACAATCTTTGTTATATTTGCATAGTTTGTATGTATTATTAATGTTGTAAATATAAATCTTTATATATCTAGAAAGGGTGGTCCTAAAGAGGTAGGCATTTTTCTCAGGTCTCAAGAAGGTAACAAATACAAGAACGTGTGTGTGTGTGTGTGTGCGCGCGCGTGTGTGTGTGTGTGCGCGCGCGCGCGTGTGTGTGTGTGTGTGTGTGTGTGTTGGTGTGGTTGTGTGGGTCAGCAGATGTGTTGACCAGAGTGTTCCTCATTGCAGGACTGAAAGGAAGGACTGAGCCTCACACAATAGAGAACATGTTGGAAATGTTTTTTAGTTTCCTTTGTTGTTTCTGGCGCTCAAACAAATGATCAGCTGGCCACTCTGTGGCTCCGCCCCTCGTTACGTGAGTCTGATCCAGGGGTGTCCAAAGTTTTTGACTTGGGGGGCAAAGTATACTCATATACATTTATATAATTGGATATTAAGAGTATGTAATAGTTCTACTTCCACCTTGTTTATTTTTCCTTAAAGACCTCCTTTAATTCAATCAGATTTAAATGGGTTTAATTTTGAATTATGTGTTGCGTTTGGACATTTTATATAATATCCACAAAGTGTGACCATGCGTGTTGACTTTTTGCGTTAGTTTATTTGTTGTCTGGATTGGGTCACATGTAAAAACGCTGTGCTGTGTCCACTTCAAAGTCAAATTCATGGTCATTAACCGGTATCACTGACATTGCCCACAAAATGGTGTCATATTTGCAGCCGTCACACTGTCAGATATTTCAAAGTAATTATTGTTATTAAAATGAACACACTAGTTTGGACACCCCTTTTGTAATTTATTTCTTCGTATGTGACTGATTGGAATGTTGTCGTGTTTTAAAGGTAAAGGTGACAATCTGGAGCGGCGTCTGTCGGAGGCGGAGCTGCTGTTGGACCAATCGGTGCGTCTGGAGCAGGCGGGCGAGGTCGCCGCTGCCCTGTCCGCCGTCAATGACGCCGTGTGTAAGGACCTCCCCTTCTCGCATGCAAATGAGTTCACCAGAGCTACGCCCACTCCCGGCTGGTTTCCAATAGCAACCATCGCCGTGGTGATGACGCTTGTATTTCATCATCAATTATGATTAATATTACTGGACGTTTTTGAACATTTAATTATTTTTGAAGACATTATTTCATTTGTTTGTAAGATTTTGCATGAAACCATTTTCTTTTCTCCTTTTTCCTTTCCTTGTTTTCCTTTTGCTCCATTCCTTGGTTGCCCCGTAGCTAAGTTACGTCCGGCAGGCGAGGGCGGAGCTACTCTCCACAGCCGGGTGCAGCGTTGCATGAGGAGAGGCCGCAGCATGCAGCAACGTCTGCAGCATCTTCATCCTCATCCTCATCATCCTCATGGCTCACCTGCTGAGGAACAGCCCAGGTACTGAAAGTAGGCGGTAGTACTAAGTAGTAGGGAGTAGCAGGTAGTTGTAGGTAGTCACAGGCCGTCGTAGGTAGTAGCAGGTAGTTGTAGGTAGTCACAGGCAGTCGTAGGTAGTAGCAGTTAGTAACTGGGAGTAGTAGGCAGTCATAGGTAGTCGTACATAGTAATAGGTAGTAATAGCTAATAGTAGGTCATCGTAGGTAGTAATAGGTAAGAGCAAGTAGTACTTGGTAATAGTAGGTAGGTGTAGGTGATAGTAGGTAGTAATAGGTAATAGTAGGTAGTAAAAAGTAGTAATAGGTAATAGTAATAGGTAGTTGTAGATAGTCATATGTAGTGAATTAGTGAAGTGAATTACATTTATATAGCGCTTTTTTTCAAGTGACTCAAAGCGCTTTACATAGTGAAACCCAATATCTAAGTTACATTCAAACCAGTGTGGGTGGCACTGGGAGCAGGTGGGTAAAGTGTCTTGCCCAAGGACACAACGGCAGTTACTAGGATGGCGGAAGCGGGGATCGAACCTGCAACCCTCAAGTTGCTGGCACGGCCGCTCTACCAACCGAGCTATACCGCTTATGTAGTAGTAAAGGGTAGTCCTAGGTAGTAATAGAGAGTCGTAGGTATCAATAGGTAATATTAGGTAATAATAGGTAGTTGTAGTTAGTCATAGGTAATTGTAGGTAGGTAGATACTGATAAAGCATGATACTGATAAAGCATGATACTGCATGATACTGATACTGCATGATACTGATAAAGCATGCCCCCCTAGTCACACATGCCCCACTATTTGAAAAGAACTAGCTTAGATTTACTTTACATTTAATGTATGATGATCTCTCTCTCTCTCTTTGTCTGTCTGTCTGTCTGTCTCTGTCTATATATATCTGTCTCTCTATGTCTCTCTCTTTGTCTTTCTGTCTGTCTTTCTCTCTCTCTCTGTCACTCTCTCTGTCTGTCTCTATCTGTCTTTCTCTCTGTCTGTCTCTCTCTCTCTCTCTCTCTCTATGTCTCTCTCTATGTGTCTCTCTCTCTCTTTGTCTGTCTGTCTGTCTGTCTGTCTCTGTCTATATATATCTGTCTCTCTATGTCTCTCTCTTTGTCTTTCTGTCTGTCTTTCTCTCTCTCTCTGTCACTCTCTCTGTCTGTCTCTCTCTGTCTTTCTCTCTGTCTGTCTCTCTCTCTATGTCTCTCTTCCTGTCTGTCTCTCTCTGTCTATTTCTCTCTCTCTCTTTGTCCCTCTCTCTGTCTACGTGTCTCTCTCTCTCTCTCCCTCTCTCTATCTCGCTCTCTCTTTCTATGTCACTCTTTCTGTCTGTCTCTCTGTCTCTCACTCGCTCTATGTCACTCTCTCTCTCTCTCTCTCTCTCTCTCTCTCTCTCTCTCTCTCTCTCTCTCTCTGTCTCTCTCTATGTGTGTCTCTCTCTCTTTGTCTGTCTATCTGTCTGTCTGTCTCTGTCTATATATATCTGTCTCTCTATGTCTCTCTCTTTGTCTTTCTGTCTGTCTTTCTCTCTCTCTCTGTCACTCTCTCTGTCTCTATCTGTCTTTCTCTCTGTCTGTCTGCCTCTCTCTCTATGTCTCTCTTCCTGTCTGTCTCTCTCTGTCTATTTCTCTCTCTCTCTCTGTCCCTCTCTCTGTCTACGTGTCTGTCTCTCTTTCTCTCTCTCTCTCTCTCTCTCTCTCTCTCTCTCTCTCTTTCTCTCTCTCTCTCTCTATCTCTATCTCGCTCTCTCTTTCTATGTCACTCTTTCTGTCTGTCTCTCACTCGCTCTATGTCACTCTCTCTTTCTCTCTCTCTCTCTCTCTCTCTCTCTCTCTCTCTCTCTCTATGTCTCTCTCTCTCTCACTCCCTCTCATTCTCTTTCTCTCTCTCTCTCTCTAATGTTCTCTCTCTCTCTCTCCCCAGTGAAGAGCCTGTCTCGCAGCAAGTACTTCTGACACTGGACAGCCAATGGGCTTCCAAGCAGCACCATCAGGGCCTGCCTCTTCCTCCTCCTCCCTGCCACGTTGCGCTGCTCTCTCCCCCGACGGCCTCATCACCCGACGGCTCCACCCACAACGCCACCGTAACCGCCGACAGGGCCCTGCCCCCCAGTGTCAACACGCCCGCACCTGTTGGCGCCGGGTCACTTCCGGCTCGGGGTACTTTGGAACAGACACACCTGGCAGAGTCCACCTCGCTGAAACCGACCGAGGAGGTGGACACCGCCACCCGGTGGACCGGGACCCCGACACAAACCCCGCCCCCCAGCTGGTCACGTTCAGAAACCCCTGCACCCAATGCTGCCGCCAGGACTGACCTGGTGGAGGCGGAGTCCTGTCACATCCAACACACACAGGCCACGCCCCCTACCAGGAGCAGGTCTTGCCTACCTGAAGACCGTGGCATGAAAGCACCAATCACCTTGTCGCCCTCGCGCCCTCTGACCCCGCCTGCCCATGCCTCTTCCTACCCAGAGGGCAGCAGAAGTGTGCTGCCGGTGGAGCGCTGGGCACAAAACATCAGCAGATACTACAGCTCCCACAATGCACCTGGGTCTGACTACAGCTCCCACAATGCACTTGGGTTCACTGACAGCTCCCACAATGCACCTGGGTCTGACTACAGCTCCCACAATGCACCTGTATCCACTGACAGCTCCCACAATGCACTTGGGTCTGACTACAGCTTCCACAATGCACCTGTGTTCACTGACAGCTCCCACAATGCACCTGGGTCTGACTACAGCTCCCACAATGCACCTGTATTCACTGACAGCTCCCACAATGCACTTGGGTCTGACTACAGCTTCCACAATGCACCTGTGTTCACTGACAGCTGCCACAATGCACCTGGGCCCATCTACAGCTCCCACAATGCACCTGGGTTCACTGACAGCTCCCACAATGCACCTGGGTCTGACTACAGCTCCCACAATGCACCTGTGTTCACTGACAGCTCCCACAATGAACTTGGGTCTGACTACAGCTCCCACAATACACCTGTGTTCACTGACAGCTGCCACAATGCACCTGGGCCCATCTACAGCTCCCACAATGCACCTGTGTTCACTGACAGCTCCCACAATGCACTTGGGTCTGACTACAGCTTCCACAATGCACCTGTGTTCACTGACAGCTCCCACAATGAACTTGGGTCTGACTACAGCTCCCACAATGCACCTGTGTTCACTGACAGCTGCCACAATGCACCTGGGCCCATCTACAGCTCCCACAATGCACCTGTGTTCACTGACAGCTCCCACAATGCACCTGTGTTCACTGACAGCTCCCACAATGCACCTGGGTCCAACTACAGCTCCCACAATGCAACTGGGTCTGACTACAGCTCCCACAATACACCTCGGTCCGACTACAGCACCCACAATGCACCTGTGTCCGACTGCAGCTCCCACAATGCACCTGTGTCCGACTACAGCGCCCACAATGCACCTGGATCCTACTACAGCTCCCACAATGCACCTGGATCTGACTACAGCGCCCACAATGCACCTGTGTCTGAGCTGGACTGGCTGTACCAGAACAGCCTGATGACTCCCAGCATGCAACAGCTGGACTCACCTGTCAGCCTGCAACCCAGCAAAGGTCAAACTCCGCTTCTACTGGCTAGCTGGAAACTAACGTTACTGATTATTGATTAGTTATTGATTCCAACTGATACAAACAGTTATTGATTGTAACTGATAGAAAAAGTTATTGATTGTAACTGATAGAAACAGATAAAAATGGTTATTGATTCCAACCAATAGAAATGAAGAATTGGAGCTTATTGATCATGGCGTGCTATAAGTGAAAGTGAACTTGAGTTGTGTCGCCCTGCAGGACTGAAGAGGATCACGTCTGGATCGTGTCGCTCCAAAACACCAACGGCAGAGATGGAGAGACACGCCTACTCAACACCTGTACCTCTCACCACCAAGGTGCCTACACACTCATACTACTACTATGACATCATCAATTGTGATGTATGACACTATGAGTTGTAATCAGTGACATTGTGTATGACATCATTGACACCATGAACGACATTATGAATGGCATCACGTATAATACATGACTGACATCATGAATGTCATGTAAGATACCATGAATGACACTTAATGACATCATGAACGAGACCATGAATGACACCGTGTATGATACATGAATGACACCATGAATAACATCATTGACATATTGTATGACATCATGAAAGACCGTGAATGACATCATGAATGACACCGTGAAAGACATCTTGAAGTACAGAGTAAATGACACTATGAATGACCCAATGAATCACATCATGGACATATTGTATCACAATATGAAAGACTGAATGACATGTATGAACCTATGTATGTCATCATGAATGACACCATGTATGACATCATGAATGACACTATGTATGACACCATGAATGCGTCGTGTATGACACCATGAATGACATCATTGATATGATGTATGGCATCATTGACATATTGTATGACAGCATGAATGACACCGTGAATGACATCATTGACATATTGTATGACATCATGAAAGACCGTGAATGACATCATGAATTACACCGTGAATGACATCATGAAGGACAGAGTAAATGACACTATGAATGACCCAATGAATGACATAATTTTTGACACCATGAATGACATCATGAAAGACCTCATAGATATAATGTATGACATCATGTATGACACCATGAATGACATCATTTTTGACACCATGTATGACATCATGTATGACACTATGAATAACATTGTGTATAACACCATGAAGACATCATTGACATTGTATGACATCATGAAGGACCGTGCATGACATGAGTTACACCGTGAATGACATCATGAAGGACAGAGTAAATGACCCAATGAATGACATTGATATGTATGACATCATGAATGACATCTTTGACATAATGTATGACATCATGAAAGACCGTGAACGACATCATGTATGCCACCATGAATGACATCATGAAAGACTGTGTATGACATCATGAAGGACCGTGTATGACACCATGAATGACATGTATGACATCATGAATGACATCATTGATATAATGAATGACATGAATGACATCATGAATTACATGTATGACATCAAGTATGACACTGTATGACACCATGACTTACATGTATGACATGAATAGCACCATGTATGACATTGTGTATGACAGCATGTATGACGGCATGAATGACGTCATGTATGACACCATGAACAACATCATGTGTTGGTCGTCAGGTGGAAGACGAGAGCTACAGTGTGGAGAATTTGCGTCGCGTCACTCGCAGCCTCAGCAGCTCCGTCATGGCAACCGTTGGCCCCGCCCACAGCCGTGTAAGTGCAGCACATTCATGCCGTCACTTCGTGTTGCCGTGGCAGCAAGCATGGACATGACAAATGAAGTCCTGAATGTTTCCTCCATTTCATCACCTGACATCGCTGATGTCACGTGGTCACGTTAGAACGCCACTTCCTGTTTATGCTATCCACCAATCATATACTTTCTTTCATTTCACCTTTTTATTTGAATTCTTTCACATTTTTTTCTGTTTGTCTTCGTACCCCCCTCCAACCCCAGAACTCCTCCTCCCTCCCCCGTCACCTCCCCTCCTCCCACCTCCGTCACTACCGCCCTCCACCACAGCACACCCCCCCGCCACAGCACACCCCCCCGCCGACGTCACCGCCCCCCAGCACCCGGGGACTCCCAGGTAAACACCCCTGTTGCCCGACCACACCCTCCCTCGCCGTGTGAAGTGAAAATGAAAGTAAATGACGTCATCCTCTCACTCCTCCCTTCAGGACCTGGAAGGCGGACCCAGCAGGCGGCCATGTTTACTCCCGGCGGGCGCGAGGGAGTCGCCGTGAGTTACGCCACTCTTCCCCGCCCTCCTCGCCGAGCTCAGGCCGCTTCCTCCTCCACCTCCTCGCTCCCCAGGGGGGTCAGAGCCCCTCCCCCGGGGGGTCCGCAGAGTCTCTACGCCACCCTGTCCCGCCCCGCTCGCCAGCGTGAAATGCAGCCGTCGCCGGGGGCGGGAAGGGGGCGGAGCCACCCCCAGCCGCTGCGCCTGGACATGCCACCAGAGGGCGACTGGCGTAAGAGCGCCGCTCGCCTTCGCCAGACGCCCCCTCAGCTCTGCTCGCTGTGCCTTCAGCTTCCTGCCGAGCCGCCCCGCCCCTTTTGCGCGCCCTGCGCCGCCTACGTGGCTCGACGGCGCGCCGCCCGGTGACCACTGGATGAAAAGTCTGTTTGGAATGTGACACTTCCTGTGTAGCCTTTTATTTTCTTATGTGCCTACGTCAGCGTTTCCTCTCCACTTCCTGTTTGGACCTCAACAACGCCTCCTCTTCCCGGCTGACGGAGGAGAGGCAAAGTCAAGACTCTCGGCATAGAAGGAATTTAAAGTAGTTTTTTAGACGTTGCAGCTAATATTTAGCATGTTTTCCTCCTATATAACTCTGATGGACATAGAAATAGAAATATAGATCTTTAACGCTCGCTAACGTTAGCAAGACGCTTTGCTAGCAATTAGCATGAAAACTGTTTCCTTTAGCACCTCAGTGACCAACATTGAAACACGGTAGCGTAGTAGGCCAAAGTATTCATTAAAAGCACGACAGAGGTTATATTCAGCAAGTATATTTCATATTTTTACACGCAGTTTGAATATTTAATCACGTGACTTTTTGGCGTACCACTAGAGGGAGCCACAGTTAGAGAATGGCTGTTTTAATCCAGTCTGAAGATTTAATTTCTTCTATTTGTATTGCTTATTTTTCTACTCGTAGGATTGGCAATAAAATGTTTCTCGGAAGAAAAAAACAACGTCTTGTCAGTTTTCGTTTCAGCAAGATGATGTTGCATCTTTTATTGTTTACAAAACAGCAGCTTAGTTCATTATTTTTTATTTAAATATGCATTTGTACATAAATATCACAAGTCAAGCGTACATTTTTAGTATACATCAAAGGTCAGTTGATTTTATTTTTTACAGATAAAACATTTCAATAGAAGATGAATTGATCACTTTTCAGGTAAATATTATTCATTAGGAAAACGATTGGTAATTAATTTGAGTGCGTAAGTACGTACATGCAGTGCACTAAGTACTCGCATGTTGCACAATACGTTTGTGGAGACTTGGACATGTCGTTAAGTTGCCCGATCTTTCTGCTCAAACAACTTCCTGTCGTGTACAAATATTACAAAAATAATGTGCATTCAAAGCATTTGGAAATGCTAAAATCGTTTACAAAAAAACGTAGTACTTTTATTTTGAAAGTGTAGTTGTCGATTATTGGCGGTTAAGAAACGTAAACCGGGGACCGGAAGTTGCCGAGTTTGGGCGCCAACAGATCGGGCAGTGACAACAAAACAACTTTTGGTTGCGTAGAAGAAGCAGAAAACTTAAATAATGGCGGCTGGTAAGCAACTGGTCCGTATATGTCTGTTTTGAGCTTGGAACAGAAAAACAATTGAACATAAGAATCCGCTTTCCCCAGAAACGTTATCCAAATTTATCATTACCATGAATGAAGACAAAGTAGACAAACAGCGGTGTCAGTGTCGTCAAAACATGTTTGTGGTGTTGAAGAATTCTATTTTTTAACGTCCTGAGACATGGAAAGTGACATATTTTATTGTTTCTATATTGAGCAGGCAAAAGTCGCTCTTCTTCTTCTGCTGTTGTTCATCCGGGTCACCAAAAGACGAGGTAACGGAAAAGAGACACTGCGCATGTGCAATCTACCATATGTGAAACATTACACAGGAAATGGAGAAAATAGTTTTCCACTTGCTCTTTTAATTCCAATTTTTTTAAACGCATTAATAAATCCTTTATTTTTTATTATCAAACCAAAAAACGAGGAAAATTTATTTTTATGTTAAATTATTTCTCTATTCCAAACCCAAAACGGACGTACACGGACCAAAACTGTTGGTGATGGAAGTGTAGGGACGAGATTGGATGTGGGACACAGGAAGTAAGTACACATGGTACACACACAGTGTACTTACTCAAGTGTACTGACAGAAGTGTTGTTGTGTTTGAAGTGGTTATGTTAGCTTCCTCGTGTTAGCATGCTACGTTCGGTCATTCGCTCCACGAGTGACTTCCCGCGCCATCTTCTTGTCTTTACCTCCTGATTGGCTCACAGCGCCCTCAGGTGTCACGGCGTAACAACAGCGCCGCAAAGGCGTCTCCTGACTCCGCCCACTCCCCGCCCCTTATCTCCAGTCTAAGCTCCTCCCCCCTCCTGAGCCTCAGGTGGGCGGTGCGAGGCCGTGACGGCGCCCCCTGCTGCCGGAGCGGCTTCCTCAGCGCCCTCATGTCCGTCGCGAGCGTGAAGACGTAGACGCCGTCCCCCCCGCTGCGGCGGACCAAGTTTCCTCTGTCGAGAGACGCATCAGACATTCTGAGAGGGGAGGCGGCCCGCGGCGGCATCGTGGCGTGTGATTGGCTGAGAGCGGCGGGGACGTCTGTGGAGAGAATGAAGGCGGACATGTTTGGAGACGATTGACAGCCGGTGGCGACATCCCGGCGCCTCACCTCCAGCCCGCCTCCTGCTGCGACGGCGCCCTCCTCGCTCCTTCTTCCTGCCGAGCAGCCGCCACACCTGGTCCAGCTCCAGCGTGGCGTGGCTCCGCTCCAGCACGTCGGCGTTGCTGAAGACGCTCTTGAACGTCCTCAGGTGTTCCTCCAGTCCTCTCTTCAGCCGCGCCACCTCCGTGTGCAGCGTGGCTTCCTCGCCAGCGGGCGGCGCCCCTCCCACAAGGCGCGGGCAGCAGGGTTCCTCTTGCGGCATCTTCAGCTTCGGCTCGTCGACGCTCCTCTCCATCTTCCGCGGGTCTCCGGCGTCTCCGCCCCCCGCGCCTTGCTCCCTGGACGCCAACCAGGGAGACGGCTCGTCCGCGGGGGGAACTTCCTGCCCGCCCCCTGCGCCAATGAGCACAACTTGTTAACCACAGTTAACCGGATGATAGCGTGGGCGGGTTGTTACCTATCAACCAGCTGAGACTGAGGTTGTGTCCTTGGATCTGCTCCTGCAGGAACCTCAGCTGCTCCTTGAGGGCGGGTATGGAGTGGGCCTCCTGGTCCTGGAGGGGCCACTCCAGGAACTCCAGCACCTCCTCGCCCAGCAGGAGCTCCAGCACGTCGCTGTGGCGAATGGCGTCCTTCAGCAGGGAGTTGAAGGACCCCGACAGGCGCTTCATCTCGTCCGTCCGCTTCCTGTCCGCCTCCTTCAGGCGCGACACCTCCGCAGCCGCCTCCTCCAGACTGCTGCCCAGCCGAGCCAGGGTCACGTCCAAGGTCCTGGTCCTGGTCTGGTGTGAGACCAGAGACTCCATGGCCTGCCAGATGCGAAAGACGACGTTGAAGGTTGTGGTCCTAGGAGATCCCAATGTCGGCTCACCTGCTGGAGGCCTCGTTGAACCGCCTCCACCGCCGGCTCCCAGTCACTGGCCCCGACCCACTGCCCCGTCCCGGCCTGTTTGTCTTCGTCCAGAGCTAGCCGGTTCTCATTGGCCAGCTCCGTCACGTTGGCCACGCCCCTCTCCAGCGTGGCCACGGCGTCCTTGAGGCGGAGACAGTCGCAGTGGCCGGAGGCGTTGTGTTTGTAGAGGACGGTGTACAGGTAGTCCACGTCCACGTCCATCTCCTGCAGACGGCGCCCCTGCTGGCTCACGTTTTCCGCCAGCTCGCCCACCTGACTCAGCACCGCCACCTTGGCCGCCTCCACTTCCAGACCCGTCTCCATGAACTGGACCTGGCTGGTCCTCGCCGTCTGGTTGATGCGCTCGCCCAGCGCCTTCAAGTCCCGCTTCAGCTGCTGGACGCCGCCCGCCGTCGCCTCCACGTCCTCCATCAGCCCGCCCACCTGACCACAGGAGACAAGTCTGCTTTATCCCCGCCCTCGGGAAGTGTTTTCTGGACGCAATGACACCGGCGGCCTGTGGAGGGCGCCGGAGGAGCAAACCTTGACTGTGTTGTTGACCACCGTGTTGTCCAGACGCTCGATGGCCTCCCACACTGCAGGGGACGGCTGCACCGCCAGCGGGGGCCACTCTAGCTGCCCCTCGTCCTGGTCCTGGTCCTGGTCCTGGTCCTGGTGCTGTTTCATCTCAGCCAGTGTAGCGTTCATGGCCTGCAGGCTGATCTGAACAAGTACCGTACTCGTTTAGGAAGCATACGTTTTTAAAAGTACTAGTTTGAGAAGTACTAGTTTAAAGTAGTTGAAGTAATAGGGGAAAACATTTTAGTTTAAGAAGTACGAGTTTAGAGTAGTTGAAGTAATAGGGAAAAAATACTAGTTTGAGAAGTACGAGTTTATAGTAGTTGAAGTAAGTGGGAAAAATACCAGTTTGAGAAGAACTAGTTTAAAGTAGTTGAAGTAATAGGCGAAAAAACTAGTTTAAGAAGTACAAGTTTAAGTAGTTTTAAGTAAAAGGGAAAATAACTAGTTTGAGAAGTATTAGTTTAAAGTAGTTGAAGTAAGAAGGAAAAATACCAGTTTGAGAAGAACTAGTTTAAAGTAGTTGAAGTAATAGGGGAAAAAACTAGTTTAAGAAGTACAAGTTTAAAGTAGTTTCAAGTAAAAGGGGAAAAAAGACTAGTTTGAGAAGTAATAGTTTAAAGTAATTGAAGTAAGAAGGAAAAAAATACTAGTTTGAGAAGTACTAGTTTAAAGTAGATGTAGTAATAAGGAAAAAATACAAGTTTGAGAAGTACTAGTTTAAAGTAGATGTAGTAATAAGGAAAAAATACAAGTTTGAGAAGTACTAGTTTAAAGTAGATGTAGTAATAAGGAAAAAATACAAGTTTGAGAAGTACTAGTTTAAAGTAGTTGAAGTAATAGGGGAAAAAACTAGTTTAAGAAGTACAAGTTTAAAGTAGTTTCAAGTAATAGGGGAAAAACAGTAGTTTGAGAAGTACTAGTTTAAAGTAGTTGAAGTAATAGGGAACAAATACTTGTTTAAGAAGTACGAGTTTAAAGTAGTTGAAGTAATAGGGGATAAACTAGTTTAAGAAGTACTACTTTAAAGTAGTTTCAAGTAAAAGGGAAAAAGACACTAGTTTGAGAAGTAATAGTTTTAAGTAGTTGAAGTAAGAGGAAAAAATACTAGTTCAAGAAGTACTTGTTTAAAGTAGTTGAAGTAATAGGGAAACAATACTAGTTTGAGAAGTACGAGTTTAAATTAGTTGAAGTAAGTGGGAAAAATACTAGTTTGAGAAGAACTAGTTTAAAGAAGTTGAAGTAATAGGGGAAAAAAGTAGTTTAAGAAGTACGAGTTTAAAGTAGTTTCAAGTAAAAGGGAAAAAAACACTAGTTTGAGAAGTAGTAGTTTAAAGTAGTTGAAGTAAGAAGGAAAAAATACTAGTTTGAGAAGTACTGGTTTAAAATAGTTGAAGTAATAAGGAAAAAATACTACTTTGAGAAGTACTGGTTTAAAGTAGTTGAAGTAAGAGGGAAAAAAAATTAGTTTAAGAAATACGAGTTTAAAGTAGTTGAAGTAATAGGGAAAAATACTAGTTCAAGAAGTACTTGTTTAAAGTAGTTGAAGTAATAAGGAAAAAATACTAGTTTGAGAAGTACTAGTTTAAAGTAGTTGAAGTAATAGGGAAAAAATACTAGTTTGAGAAGTACGAGTTTAAAGTAGTTGAAGTAAGTGGGAAAAAATACTAGTTCAAGGCGTACTTGTTTAAAGTAGTTGAATTAATAGGGAAAAAATACTAGTTTGAGAAGTACAAGTTTAAAGTAGTTGAAGTAATAGGGGAAAAAAAGTAGTTTGAGAAGTACGAGTTTAAAGTAGTTGAAGTAATAGGGAAACAAATACTAGTTTAAGAAGTACTAGTTTAAAGTAGTTGAAGTAATAGGGAAAAAATACTAGTTTGAGAAGTACAAGTTTAAAGTAGTTGAAGTAATAGGGAAAAAAAGTAGTTTAAGAAGTACGAGTTTAAAGTAGTTGAAGTAATAGGGAAACAAATACTAGTTTAAGAAGTACGAGTTTAAAGTAGCTGAAGTAATAGGGAAAAATACTAGTTTAAGAAGTACTAGTGTAAAGTAGTTGAAATAATAGGGAAAAATACTAGTTTGAGAAGTAATAGTTTAAAGTAGTTGAAGTAATAGGGAAAAATACTAGTTTGAGAAGTAGTAGTTTAAAGTAGTTGAAGTAATAGAGAAACAAATACTAGTTTAAGAAGTACAAGTTTAAAGTAGTTGAAGTAATAGGGAAAAAATACTAGTTTGAGAAGTACTAGTTTAAAGTAGTTGAATAATAGGGAAAAAACTAGTTTGAGAAGTACTAGTTTAAAAAGTAATGATTGAAAAATACTAGTTTAAGAAGTACTAGTTGAAATAATTTAAGACGTAATGGGGAAAAATCACTAGTTTAAAAAGTACTAGTGAAAAATTATTAATGAAAAAAGTACTTGTTTAAATAGTATTTTTTTTAGTATAAGTACCAAATACTAATGAAAAAAGTAATACAGAAAAAAGTATTATTAAAAAAACACGAGTTTAAAATCTACAACTGTACAAAGTATTAGTAAAAAAGTACTTATATAAAAGTACATAAAACGTAGCAATAAAAAGTAAAATTATAGGGTAAAAAACGACTGAAAAATAGGGGTATAAAAATAGTATACATATTTGTTTGTTATTTGTGTAAAATGTACGAGTACAAATGTTTTGCATAAAATGTAGTAATAAAAATGTACTTGTGTTAAAAATGATAGCGTAAAAAATATGTATAAAACAGTACAAATACTTGCAACAAGTAGTATTACAAATATGATGGTAAAAAGTACTAATAGAAAATTACAGTTTAAAAAGTAGTAGTGAAAAAAGAGAAGTACTGCAGTAATGTAAAGAGTCAAAGAAGTAGTAGTAGAGTTGTATTGCAGTAATGTAAGAGTGAAAGAAGTAGTACTGCAGTAGAGAAGTATTGCAGTAATATAAGAGATGTAGAAGTAGTACTGCAGTAGAGAAGTATTGCACTAATGTAAGCGTTAAAGAAGTAGTACTGCAGTCAAAGTATTACAGTAATGTAAGAGTTAAATAAGTAGTACTGCAGTAGAAAAGTATTACAGTAATGTAAGAGATGTAGAAGTAATACTGCAGTAGAAGTATTACAGTAATGTAAGAGTTAAATAAGTAGTACTGCCGTAGAAGAGTATTACAGTAATTTAATAGATGTAGAAGTAGTACTGCAGTAGAGAAGTATTGCAGTAATGTAAGAGTGAAATAAGTAGTAGTGCAGTAGAGAAGTATTGCAGTAATGTAAGAGATGAAGAAGTAGTACTGCATTAGAGAAGTATTGCAGTAATATAAGAGATGTAGAAGTAGTACTGCAGTAGAGAAGTATTGCAGTAATGTCAGAGATGTAGAAGTAGTACTGCAGTAGAGAAGTATTGCAGTAATGTCAGATGTAGAAGTACTACTGCAGTAGAGAAATATTGCAGTAATGTCAGAGATGTAGAAGTAGTACTGCAGTAGAGAAGTATTGCAGTAATGTCAGATGTAGAAGTAGTACTGCAGTAGAGAAATATTGCAGTAATGTAAGAGATGTAGAAGTAGTACTGCAGTAGAGAAGTATTGCAGTAATGTAAGAGATGTAGAAGTAGTACTGCATTAGAGACGTATTGCAGTAATGTCAGAGATGTAGAAGTAGTACTGCAGTAGAGAAGTATTGCAGTAATGTAAGAGATGTAGAAGTAGTACTGCATTAGAGACGTATTGCAGTAATGTCAGAGATGTAGAAGTACTACTGCAGTAGAGAAATATTGCAGTAATGTCAGAGATGTAGAAGTAGTACTGCAGTAGAGAAGTATTGCAGTAATGTCAGATGTAGAAGTAGTACTGAAGTAGAGAAATATTGCAGTAATGTAAGAGATGTAGAAGTAGTACTGCAGTAGAGAAGTATTGCAGTAATGTAAGAGATGTAGAAGTAGTACTGCAGTAGAGAAGTATTGCAGTAATGTCAGAGATGTAGAAGTAGTACTGCAGTAGAGAAGTATTGCAGTAATGTCAGAGATGTAGAAGTAGTACTGCAGTAGAGAAGTATTGCAGTAATGTAATAGATGAAGAAGTAGTACTGCACTAGAGAAGTATTGCAGTAATGTCAGAGATGTAGAAGTAGTACTGCAGTAGAGAAGTATTGCAGTAATGTCAGAGATGTAGAAGTAGTACTGCAGTAGAGAAGTATTGCAGTAATGTCAGAGATGTAGAAGTAGTACTGCAGTAGAGAAGTATTGCAGTAATGTCAGAGATGTAGAAGTAGTACTGCAGTAGAGAAGTATTGCAGTAATGTCAGAGATGTAGAAGTAGTACTGCAGTACTTCACTACTGCAGTAGAGAAGTATTGCAGTAGTGTCAGAGATGTAGAAGTAGTACTGCAGTACTTCTCTACTGCAGTACTGACCTGCAGCATCTTGTGATGTCTTTTCAGTTTGAGGTCGACGTCGGTCTTGAAGCTGCTGATGTTGTAATGCAGCATTGCATGCTGGGAGTGCAGCCTTCCTTCCACCTCCCTCTGATGGACGTCCATCTGTCGCTGCAGCGCCACCATCTGGTGGAGCACTTCGGCGCCCGGCCGCTCCTCCTCCTCCTCCTTCTCCTCCTCCGCCTCCTGCTGGCCGCTCTTCAGCTGGGCAACATCGCCCGCCAAGGTGCCAACCTGCTGACTCAGCAGCGCCAACGAGCGGTTGAAGCCGTCCAGCAGCGGCTGCAGCTGAGACATGAGCAGCGCCATCATGTGGGGGACAGGCAGCACTGCAGGCACCTCAGTGTAGGTCAGCACCTCCGCCTCAGACACACCTGCAACCATACACATACCTGACATGTGCATATTCATCATAGACACACACACACACACACATATATATATATATATATATATATATATATATATATATATATATATATATATATATATATATATATATATATATATATATATATATATATTTATGTGTATGTGTATGTATGTATATATATATATATATATATATATATTTATGTGTATGTATGTATGTATATATATATATATTTATGTGTATGTATGTATGTATGTATATATATATATATATATATGTATTTATGTGTATGTATGTATGTATATATATATATTTATGTGTATGTATGTATGTATATATGTATATATATATATATATATATATATATATATATAGACATATATATATATATATATACATACATATATATATATGCATGTGTATATATATATATATACATATATAGTATGTATGTATATATACTGTGTATGTATGTATACGTATGTATGTATGTATGTATATGTGTGTGTATATGTGTATATATATGCATATACATATGTATGTATGTATACATATGTAAGTATGTATGTATATGTGTGTGTATATGTGTATATATATGCATATACATATGTATGTATGTATGTATACATATGTAAGTATGTATGTATACGTATGTAAGTATGTATGTATATGTGTATATATGTATATACATATGTATGTATACGTATGCAAGTATGTATGTATATGTGTATATATATGTATATACATATGTAAGTATGTATGTATATATATATGCATAGACATGTGTGTATTTATGTGTATGCATGTAAATATATATGTATTTATATGAATATATATACATATATGTATGTATATATGTATACATATATACATGTTATTTATATGTACATTATATACAAACATATCTTATACATACGATATATGCAAAATATATATGTACGTTATATGCATATTAATCCTACATATGTACGTTATATGCGTATAGAGCTTGTATATGTATGTGTATGTATATATGTATATATATATGTGTGTATATATATATATTGTGTATGTATGTATACGTGTGTTTATATATATTGCATATATATGTATATACATATGTAAGTATGTATGTATATGTGTGTATAAATGCATATACGTATGTGTGTATTTATGTGTATGCATGTAAATATATATGTATTTATATGAATATATATACATACATGTATATATATGTATACATATATATGTGTTAGTTATATGTACATTATAAACAAATAAATCATATATATACGATATATGCAAAATATATATGTACGTTATATGCATATTAACCATACATATGTACGTTATATGCGTATAGAGCTTATATATGTATATTATTTGCAAATTAAACGTGTATATATGTACGTTATATGCAAAATAATGTTATGTATGTTATATGCAAATTAATCTTATGTACATTATATACTTATTAATCCTATATATGTTCATTAAATGCATAACAATTTTGTAGATGTACATTATATGCATATTAATGATATTTATATGTACATCATATGCATATTAGTGTTAATTATATGCACATTATATGCATATTAATATTATTTATATGTACGCCATATGCAAATTAATCTTATATATGTACAGTAAACATGACATGAAAGTTGTGACAACAGGACTGAGAATCAAAGTACAAAATATTTGACAAAAACACAAACTAATGCTGTGTCCCAATTGGAGCACTTGTGTACTTGCACTAGTAATATAGTACACAGTGTACTTATTAAAGTGTACTTGCACTAATTCTTTAGTACACAGTGTACTTATTGAAGTGTACTTTCACTACTACTTTAGTACACAGTGTACTTTTTGAGATGTACTTGCACTAGTACTTTAGTACAAAGTGTAATTATTGAAGTGTACTTGCACTACTACTTTAAGACACAGTGTACTTATTAAGGTGTAGTTGCACTAGTACTTTAGTACACAGTGTACTTATTGAAGAGTGTACTCATTGAGGTGTACTTTCACTAGTACTGTAGTACAAAGTGTAATTATTGCAGTGTACTTGCACTAGTACTTTAGTACACAGTGGGCTTATAGAAGTATACTTGCACTAGTACTTTAGTACACAGTGTACTTATCAAAGTGTACTTGCACTAGTACTTTAGTACACAGTAAACTTATCGAAGTGTAGTTGCACTAGTACTTTAGTACAAAGTATACTTATCGAAGTGTACTTGCACTAGTACTTTAATACACAGTGTACTTATCGAAGTGTACTTGCACTTGTATTTTAGTACACAGTGTACTTGCACAAGTACTTTAGTACACATTATACTTATCGAATTGTAATTGCACTAATACTTTAGTACACATTACACTTATCGAAGTATACTTGCACTAATACTTTAGTACACAATGTACTTATCAAAGTGTACTTCCCATGATTCATAGCTGCACGTGTCCCATCAGGACAGTCTAAAAGTTCTGCTGCTTCTTCAAAAGCCAAACAGGAAGTCCAACACGCAGGAAGTCGCTTGTCCGCCGACATCAAACGTTTTGCTGTGACCACCTGAGGACAAGGACCTCAGTGTGTTCATGCAAGGGGACTGGGAGGTCAGAGGTCACAGGAAGTAGGAAGGGGCGGGGCATGATGAGGCTGTCAGCCACCAATGTTTCTATCTAATGAATGTCAACGTGATTTACGGGCAACTTCCTGTCGGCACAACCAAACTTTGTGTGTCCTCTACGTCCTCAAGGACTTATAATTATAATTATTAGTAATATATTTATGTTGATATATTACTTATAATATCTGACTTTATTAGTAACATATTTATGTTGTTATATTACTTTTAATGTCTGACTTTATTAGTAATATATTTATGTTGATATATTACTTATAATGTCTGACTTTATTAGTAATATATTTATGTTGTTATATTACTTTTAATGTCTGACTTTATTAGTAATATATTTATGTTGATGTATTACTTATAATGTCTGACTTTATTAGTAATATATTTATGTTGTTATATTACTTTTAATGTCTGACTTTATTAGTAATATATTTATGTTGATGTATTACTTATAATGTCTGACTTTATTAGTAATATATTTATGTTGATATACTACTTATGTCTGACTTTATTAGTAATATATTTATGTTGATATATTACTTATAATGTCTGACTTTATTAGTAATATATTTATGTTGATATACTACTTATGTCTGACTTTATTAGTAATATATTTATGTTTATATATTATATCTGACTTTATTAGTAACATATTTATGTTGATATATTTCTTATAATGTCTGACATTATTAGTAATATATTTATGTTGATATATTACTTATGATGTCTGACTTTATTAGTAATATATTTATGTTGATATATTGTATCTGACTTTATTAGTAATATATTTATGTTGATGTATTGCTTATAATGTCTGACTTAATTAGTAATATATTTATGTTGATGTATTACTTACATCTGACTTTATTAGTAATATATTTTTTTATATATTACTTATGTCTGACTTTATTATTAATATATATATATATATATTGATATATTACTTATGTCTGACTTCATTAGTAATATATTTATGTTGATATATTACTTATGTCTGACTTTATTAGCAATATATTTATGTTTATACATTACTTATATCTGACTTTATTAGTATCATATTTATGTTGATATATTACTTATAAAGTCTGACTTTATTAGTAATATATTTATGTTGTTATATTATTCATAATGTCTGACTTTATTAGTAATATATTTATGTTGTTATATTACTTACAATGTCTGACTTAGTAATATATTTATGTTGATGTATTACTTATGATGTCTGACTTAATTAATAATATATTTATGTTGATGTATTACTTACATCTGACTTTATTAGTAATGCATTATTGATATATTACTTGTGTCTGACTTTATTAGTAATATATTGATGTTAATATATTACTTATGTCTGACTTTATTAGTAACATATTGATGTTGATATATTACTTATGTCTGACTTTATTAGTAATATATTTATGTTGATATACGGTCATGCGTTTTCTTTTCTTTTTGTGTGTAAATGTGTATGATTGTTATATATGTATAATTTGTACTGTACTGTCACACAAAATGGTTATTGCTTGAGGGTTGATTATATGGCCGAAATAAACTTATTTCATTCATTCATTCATATATTACTTATAATATCTGACTTTATTAGTAATATATTTATGTTGTTATATTACTTTTAATGTCTGACTTAATTAGTAATATATTTATGTTGATATATTACTTATGTCTGACTTTATTAGTAATATATTTATGTTGATATATTACTTATAATGTCTGACTTAATTAGTAATATATTTATGTTGATATACTACTTATGTCTGACTTTATCAGTAATATATTTATGTTGATATACTACTTGTGTCTGACTTTATTAGTAATGTATCTATGTTGATATATTACTTATTATGTCTGGCTTTATTAGTAACATATGTATGTTCATATATTACTTATAATGTCTGACTTTATTAGTAACATGTTTATGTTGATATATTACTTATGTCTGACTTAATTATTAATTAATTTATGTCAATATATTACTTATAATGTCTGACTTAATTGATAATATATGTTGATATATTACTAATACCTGACTTTATTAGTAATATATTTATGTTGATACATTGCTTATAATGTCTGACTCAATTAGTAATATATTTATGTTGTTATATTACTTATAATGTCTGACTTTATTAGTAATATATTTATGTTGATGTATTACTTATAATGTCTGACTTTATTAGTAACATATTTATGTTGATTTATTACTAATAATAACTTTATGAGTAATATATCAACATCTTTATGTTGATATGTTTCTATATTTCTTTGTTTATGTTGGTGTTTGTAGTCGTCATGTTGACAAGCTGTGTGGGCGTGTCTTAGGGCGTTGACATTAACTGTCTCATAAGTTTGATGAAGACTAAAAAAAAGCCATCTAGGCTCCTTGAACACTCGAGAAGGCTTTTTAGCCGCCACAGGAAGTCAGCGTTCAAACAGGATGTGATGGATAAAAAGCAGGAAGTATGAAATAAAAACCAGATAAGGAGGAAAAAGTCCCTGGGAGGATGATGTCATGGCGGTCTATCGCCGTGGTCAAAGGTCTGGGGGGTGTGTGAGGGGGAAACAAACACAGGAAGTGATGTCATTTACCTCACACACACACACATTTTATGGAGACCTGTTGTCTAGATATTGGACCTGTCACACCTACTGGACCTCACCAGTCCAGGAGTATAAGAACTAACATACTTCCTGCTGCGGAAATCCTCTCTTTCTTCTGTGTGCTAGTGTGTGTGTGTGTGTGTGTGTGTGTGTGTAAGTGTGTGTGTGTAATTGTGTGTGTGTAAGTGTGTGTGTGTCGTGGTGACTGGACAGATTGTTCAATCTTCATGTACTGTGAGAGTAATGTCGTACTTCAAAAAAAAGTTTACACTCACCAGGAAGGAGGTCCTGGCCATGTGTGATGGAGGTATGCTGGACTTGGTCCTGATTCTGGACACGGATAGGATGCTTAGCGTGGTCCTGATTCTGGACATTGATAGGATGCTGGACGTGGTCCTGATTCTGGACATTGATAGGATGCTGGACGTGGTCCTGATTCTGGACATTGATAGGATGCTGGACTTGGTCCTGATTCTGGACATTGATAGGATGCTGGACGTGGTCCTGATTCTGGACGTGGATAGGATGCTGGACGTGGTCCTGATTCTGGACATTGATAGGATGCTGGACGTGGTCCTGATTCTGGACGTGGATAGGATGCTGGACGTGGTCCTGATTCTGGACATTGATAGGATGCTTAGCGTGGTCCTGATTCTGGACATTGATAGGATGCTGGACTTGGTCCTGATTCTGGACATTGATAGGATGCTGGACATGGTCCTGATTCTGGACATTGATAGGATGCTTAGCATGGTCCTGATGAAGGACGCGACTGGGATGTTGGACATGGTCCTGATTCTGGAGACGCATAGGATGCTGGACTTGGTCCTGATTCTGGACATTGATCGGATGCTGGACATTGATAGGATGCTGGACTTGGTCCTGATTCTGGACACGGATGGGATGTTGGATATGGTCCTGATTCTGGACACGGATAGGATGTTGGACTTGGTCCTGATTCTGGACATTGATTGGATGCTGAACATTGATAGGATGCTGGACTTGGTCCTGATTCTGGACACGGATGGGATGTTGGACATGGTCCTGATTCTGTACACTGATAGAATGCTGGACTTGGTCCTGATTCTGGACATGGATGGGATGTTGGATATGGTCCTGATTCTGTACATGGATTGGATGTTGGACATTGATAGGATGCTGGGCTTGGTCCTGATTCTGGACACGGATGGGATGTTGGACATTGATAGGATGCTGGACTTGGTCCTGATTCTGGACACGGATGGGACGTTGGACATGGTCCTGATTCTGGACATGGATTGGTTGTTGGACATTGATAGGATGCTGGACTTGATCCTGATTCTGGACACGGATGGGATGTTGGACATGGTCCTGATTCTGGACATGGTCCTGATTCTGTACGTGGATTGGATGCTGGGTGTGGTCCTGATGCTGGACATGGTCTTGATTCTGGACATGGATGTGGTGCTGGTCCTGATGAGGGACGCGACTGGGATGCTGGGTGTGTTCACTGTTGGGTACGTGGGCCCCATGGTGATTGTGGGCGGGGCTTGTGTCATTGCGCTGGTTGACATGGTGTGGTGTGTTGACTGACCCCTGGTGGTCGTTCTGCTCCCCGTCGGGGTCTCCTCGCCGCTGCTGCACGCCTGAAAGAGAGTCATGTGACGATTAGGTCGTGAACTCTACTTGGGTCTGGCGGATAAAGTCCAGATGTGGACGGACAGGACTGACGGTGGAAAACCTCCACGACAGTCTGGTTTTAATGGTGTAAGTGACAAGTGTCCAAAGTCTTTCCTAGACCATCGAGTGTGGTAAGTGTCCATCACTGCACACTCAGCATTATAAGTGTACTGGTACTGACAGTGTACTACTACTCAGTATACTTCACTTTCACTATGTTGTTGGACACAATATTAGGAACACCTGGTCGTTATATTTGTGTGTGTGTGTACTTCCTGTCTTTGTCAGGGCCGATGATGTCATGACTCTTCAGTCATTTGTCGAGGCTTTCGCTTTCGCTTTCCCAAACATGAGGAGACGTTATGACGACATTGAACACAAGTCACACAGGTGTCAAACTCAAGGCCCAAGGGCCACAACTGGTCCGCAACAACATTTGAAGTGGCCCGCCAAAGCCTGGACAAAATATGCGTCAATAAAGTACTTCATTTTTTTACATTTTATTTAATGAAATGCATTCGTTCTTTCAATTTTGACAAAAAAACCCCACATTTTTAAAACTATTTCACCATCTGATCATGCCAAATATCACATTGTATCACCGTAAATTCCGGTCTACAAGCCGCTACTTTATTCCTACGCTTTGAACCCTGCGGCTTATAAAACGGTGCGGCTAATTTACGGACTTTTCTTCTCTGACGGCCATAATGCAAATAGTTTTCATGAAACACATGCAAAGACACTTAAAAGGGGTGTTATTGTTTGTGCTAAGGCGCCATCTTTTGGACGAGTTTGCTCCCTGCAGGTGCTGCTGGGTGGATGCGTGCAAGTATTTCCTGCTGTTTAAAGCTTTGAACCGGCAGTACAAGTGCTGTCCCATCTTCCTTGCATTTCTACTTCATTTACAATATAACTAAAACAATTCGTACTCGCTAAATCGTCCCATGTGTAGGAGTGTTTACATGCATATTTGTACGTGCTATCGTAATGTAATCAAGCTACGTTTACGAGGGTCTTTGTTAGTATTATTAACTTAAACTGGCATTCTTTTTGTATTGTTTCAGTTTCACAAATTCTTCAGTAAATTCACCAAAACGTCACAGTGGAGTTATTGAGTCTGTTTAGCTGATTGGAGAGCTAGCTTGCGCAGCTAGTGGGTCCATGACGATGACTTCCGTTTTGTTTGATCAGCCGTTTTACTGCCGCGTTACAGACACCGTTTGGAAACAATTAAGTTATGTAAATAAACATTTACAGAATATTTCTGTGTAAATAACTCATTTCACAACGTATGTATCTGCGACTTATAGTCCGGTGTGGCTAATATATGGAAAATATTTTTTTGCTTTTAAATTGAGTGCGGCTTATATACCGCTGCGCTGTATAGTCGGGAAAATACAGTATATTGTAATAAATAAATACATATCTGCTTGTCACCTAGACTTATGGTTTCAAAGCCAGTTATCCATCAATTTGTAGATAAAAATATATTGATGAAATGCATGGCAACTAATAATATCATGAGGTGATTAGGGATGTCCAATAATATCAGCCTGCCGATATTATCGGCCGATAAATGCGTTAAAATGTAATATCGGAAATTATCGGTATCGTTTTTTTATTATCGGTATCGTTTTTTTTTTTTTTTAATTAAATCAACATAAAAAACACAAGATACACTTACAATTAATGCACCAACCCAAAAAACCTCCCTCCTCATTCACACAAAAGGGTTGTTTCTTTCTGTTATTAATATTTGTCATGTCTGTGATTATGTTTTGTTTTAGTCATGTTCGGATTTGGTTTTGGACTTTTTGTGCACTTTTATTTGTCACCATAGCAACCATTAGTTTCACCTGGTTCACATTGTCATGTCACGCACCTGTTTTCACTGATCATGTCACTATATAAGCTTTTCTGTTTCTGTTGTTCATCCTGGCGACATCACATTCATGCTCCACATTTATGATCTGCACCCTTTATGATCACGCTTCTTCATGCCATGTTCACAGTTCCTTGTCACGTAAGTTTTTGTTTAATGTTCATAGTTCTCCGCCATTGTGCGCGCCTTTTGTTTTCCTAGTCAAGTTTTTTACCTCCGCTGTGAGCGCCTTTTGTTTATACCCTTTTGAGCCTTTTGAGTTTAAATATTAAAACATGTCCTCACCTGCACGTCATGTCCAGTTAAGTTGCTTTGCACCACGGAAAAACAATCCACGCCAAGGACCAAATCGTGACAGATGTCGCCAGCAATCCGTTTTTCCGCAAGCAACTTGGCGGATGGAGGAAGGAAGGTGGGAAGCGCTAGGTGCCATGGGGGACCGAGATTTGATGTGGGGGCCAAATGGCAAGCTAATTCCGATTAGCTCCATTTGGTCCGAGGATGGCGCTGCGTCACCGCAGTCCCGGAAGCGCCACTCCAGACCGAGGACGTCAGGGAAGGTGAGCGGACAGAACGCGGCGCTCCTGCAAGCTCCTCCCCCTCCGGGCGGAAATGGGCCGCAGCCTGCCCGGCTTCCCCAGGATGACATCACAGACCAGGATTTTTTTTTTCTGAACTCTTTTTCTTTTGATCATCCGCCCCCAGCAAAAGACTCTAAGTCCAAGATAGAGCACTATCAAAACATGTTTTTTGAAATAAGAGCATGTCAATCACAGTCACCCAGTTTTCATGTCCCGCCCCCCAGGACTCAAGTCACGCCCATGTCACAAATTTTTTTTTTCTCACTCACAAAGTCCCAGGTAGAAAAAGAGAGACGTTTTGGACGGTTTGGAGGGGAGGATTCTGCCCCCCTTCCGACCTCCCTCCACCCACCCCAAAAGACGGTTCCAGACCACGGGGAGCGCGTCTGGTATCCGCTCCTTGAGGGGGGGGCTAGGGCTGGGAATTGTTCAGGTGGGGTGGGTCAGCTTCGCCATGCCAAGCCACAGCCTCCAGCTCGGCCACCACCACCTGAATTTCGTCATGCCAAGCCACAGCCTCCAGCACGACCACCACCACCAGTCTTTCGACCTGCCAAGCCACAGCCTCCAGCTAGGCCACCTCCACCTGCTCCACGCCCAGCTCCACGCCAAGCTCCACCACGCCAAGCGCCACCAGTACCTGCTCCACGCCAGGCACCTGTCGCAGCTCCACGCCAAGTTCCGCTACCTGCTTCACGCCGCCAAGTGCCGCCAGTCGCAGCTTCACGACGCCAAGTGCCGCCAGTCGCAGCTTCACGACGCCAAGTGCCGCCAGTCGCAGCTCCACGACGCCAAGTGCCGCCAGTCGCAGCTCCACGACGCCAAGTGCCGCCAGTCGCAGCTCCACGACGCCAAGTGCCACCAGTCGCAGCTCCACGCCAAGACCCCTCACGCCAAGTCCAAGACCCCTCACGCCAAGTCCAAGTCCAAGACACACCACGCCAAGACCAAGTCCAAGACACACCACGCCAAGTCCAAGACACACCACGCCAAGTCCAAGACACACCACCCCAAGACCAAGACTGCCAAGACCAAGACTGCCAAGACCAAGACTGCCAAGACCAACACCAAGACCAAGACCCACGCTGCCAAGACCAAGACCCACGCTGCCAGGACACGCCACGCCAAGCTTTTTCGCCCGACGCACCACGCCAAGCTTCGTCATCTGCGACTGCCACGTCGACGAAGCGCCTGCCTTCTCGTCGGCCATGGATGTGGCCAGTCCATGGGCGTCCGCCACGCCAGGTACGCCGACCTCCTCGTCGGCCACGGATGTGGCCACTACCTGGTCGGCCGCCACGCCAAGTGCGCCCACCTCCTCGTCGGCCATGGATATGGCCATTCCCGGGTCGCCCACCTCGTCAGGTACAGCGGCGGTCTACGCGTCGCCGCCACCTGATCCTGCCCCGGTGGATTCGGGGACACCTGGTCTGGCGACCCACCGCCATGTCCCCCTCCCGCCCTCCCATGACTCTCGATCCTGCCTTGTTTTGTTTGTTTTGGACATCTGGGATCTGTCCGTAAGGGGGGGGGCTCTGTCATGTCTGTGATTATGTTTTGTTTTAGTCATGTTCGGATTTGGTTTTGGACTTTTTGTGCACTTTTATTTGTCACCATAGCAACCATTAGTTTCACCTGGTTCACATTGTCATGTCACGCACCTGTTCACGGTTAGAGTCACACACCTGTTTTCACTGATCATGTCACTATATAAGCTTTTGTGTTTCTGTTGTTCATCCTGGCGACATCACATTCATGCTCCACATTTATGCTCTGCACCCTTTATGATCACGCTTCTTCATGCCATGTTCACAGTTCCTTGTCACGTAAGTTTTTGTTTAATGTTCATAGTTCTCCGCCGTTGTGCGCGCCTTTTGTTTTTCTAGTCAAGTTTTTTACCTCCGCTGTGAGCGCCTTTTGTTTATACCCTTTTGAGCCTTTTGAGTTTAAATATTAAAACATGTCCTCACCTGCACGTCATGTCCAGTTAAGTTGCTTTGCACCACGGAAAAACAATCCACGCCAAGGACCAAGTCGTGACAATATTCTGGTTCCTACATTATATATCAATATATATCAATACAGTCTGCAGGGATACAGTCCGTAAGCACACATGATTGTGCGTGCTGCTGGTCCACTAATAGTACTAACCTTTAACAGTTAATGTTACTCATTTTCATTAATTACTAGTTTCTATGTAACTGTTTTTATATTGTTTTACTTTCTTTTTTATTCAAGAAAATGTTTTTAATTTATTTATCTTATTTTATTTTATAATTTTTTTTTTTAAAAGTACCTTATCTTCACCATACCTGGTTGTCCAAATTAGACATAATAATGTGTTAATTCCACGACTGTATATATCGGTTGATATCGGTATCGGTTGATATCGGTATCGGTAATTAAAGAGTTTGGACAATATCGGAATATCAGATATCGGCAAAAAGCCATTATCGGACATCCCTAGAGGTGATTATATGTTTGTATTAGTGCTGTCAAATTATACATTTATTTAAATCACTATAGGCAACTAATAATATCATGAGGTGATTATATGTTTGCATTAGTGCAGTCAAATTACACATTTATTTCAATTAGATGCATCACACTTAAATGTTATCATAAATATTTTCAGATGATTACCCGCATGTTTAATTTAAATTGATTTTAAAAGCGCAGTCCTCTGAAGGCAGCCATTACTGCGATGTGCCCCTCAATTAAAGTTAAAGTACCACTGATTGTCACACACACACTAGACTAGGTGTGGCGAAATTATTCTCTGTATTTGACCCATCACCCTTGATCACCCCCTGGGAGGTGAGGGGAGCAGTGAGCAGGCAGCGATGGCCGCGCCCAGGAATCATTTTGGTGATTTAACTCCCAATTCCAACCCTTGATGCTGAGTGCCAAGCAGGGAGGTAATGGGTCCCATTTTTATAGTCTTTGGTAGGACTCGGCCGGGGTTTGAACTCACAACCTACCGATCTCGGGGCGGACACTCTAACCACTAGAAAATACCTTTAAGGCGTCTGTTCTAGAACCTTCTGGTCGGTCACAAAGAAAGTTGGGGCTTCAACTCCTGCTCAACTTCCTGAAAATAGACGCCGCCTTTTTTTCTCCATTTTTTAAAAACTTTTATTTTTCCATTCTCCCACTTTTTTTCCACTTACCCCCACCTTTTTTCCATTGTTGCCCCTTTACCCACTTTTTTCTACTTGTATCTCTTTTTTTTAACCTTTCCCCCTTGTCTCCACTTTTTTTTATTTTCCCCCCTTTTTGCTACTTTTATCCCCTTGTGTTTACCTTTTTACCTCTTTCATTGTTTACTTTTTTCATTTACCCCCTTTTTTCTACTTTTATCCCCTTTTTTCACCTCTTTTCCCTTGTTTCCCCTTTTAAATTCCCCCCTTCAACCCTCTTTTTGCTACTTTTATCCCCTTGTTTTTACCTATTTTCCTTTAACCCATTTTAAAAAAAAATCTTTTTTCCTCTTTTCCTTTTTTTCCTCTTTTATCACCACCCTTTTCCTCTTTTCCCTTGTTTCCCCTTTTTAAATGTTTCCCCCTTCCCCCCTTTTTGCTACTTTTATCCCCGTGTGTTGACCTTTTTACCTCTTTTCCCTTGTTTTATTTTTTTCATTTTACCCCCTTTTTTCTACTTTTATCCCCTTTTTTCACCTCGTTTCCCTTGTTTCCCCTTTTTAATTTTCCCCCTTCACCCCCTTTTGCTACTTTTATCCCCTTATTTTTACATTTTTACCTCTTTTTCCTTGATTTCCCTTTTTTCATTTCCCCCTATTTTCTACTTTTATCCCATTTTTTACCTTTTTCCTCTTTTCCCTTTTTTAATTTTCCCCCTTACCCCCCTTTTTCTACTCGTATCCCCCCTTTTTCTCTTGTTTCCCTTTTTTTTTCATTTCCCCCACTTTTTCCCCTTCACCTCCTTTTTCTACTTTAATCTGCTTTATTTGACTTTTTTTTTTTTACCTCTTTTCCCTTGTTTCCCCTTTTTCTTTCCCCCCTCTCTCATCATTTCCCCATTTTCTTTTTTTCCCTTTACCCCTTTTTTCCATATTTTCCCCCTTTTCCCCTTTTTCCAATGTATCCCCCTTTTCCCTTCATTTACCACATTTGTCTTTTTTTCCCTTTTTTACTTCCCCCCCTCTTTTCCCTTGTTTCCCTTTTTGTATGTTTCCCTTTTTCCTCATTTCTCCCCTTTCCTCCTAACCCTAACCTCTATTCCATTATTTCAAAAATGTTTACCCTTTTTTTTTTCTCATTCCCCCCCCATGTGGGGCCTTGAGGGTCCCGGTGAGGTGGCTAGCGTTTGTCTGAGCCCAGTTGAAAATACTGCTGGCTGGCTAAACGTGAGCTTCCTTTTGGCAACAACTGCGACCTTCGACCTGCATGAGCCTCCCCCAGGGTGAGGCCGTGTTTACAGGACGGAAGCGGGGGGTGGGGGGTGGGGGTACTGGGAGGAGGGGGCGGGGTTTAGTCCAACTTTCCTCTCTGCAGTGTCAGAAGTGTTCTGACCCAACTTCACTTGTGATCACTGCGTCATCACTTCACTTAGAAGGAAGTGTGTGTGTGTGTGTGTGTGTGTGTGTTGGTTGTAATCAGGCTTAATCAGTCAAACCACCAGAACAGAAGTTCAGTTAAGTACCAGGATTGTGGAGACCTCCAGGTGCACCTTGAACTTCGGATGCTGCACTTCCTGAGTGTGTGTGTGCTTCTTCAGCGACTGTCAAAGAGGAAAAAAAGGGAGTGAAGTCAGCAGCGTGATGTCCTCACAAGGACAAGTGGTCCACTCTGGGCTTTTATTTGGGGCTGACTCACTCAGCAGGACGTCCTCCTCCTGAGGGCCACCAGGCAACCTCACTTGTGCTTCTTTCCCACAAAACAAGTCTGGACTAAATACAAGTCCAACGACAGAATAGTAATAACAATAAGTTCAAAATAGCGTAGGGAAAACAAAAAGTTCCGTTGGACCTTTTTTAGCTTCTTGGAGCAAAAAGACTGAAAATAGACAAAGTGTTTGTTTGGTTTCCAAGAGGATGTGTTTCAAGAAAAAAAAAACATTTGGAATTTTGTCCCTCATCTACAGTCCTTATGTGAGGCGACCCTTTTCTGTGCATTCTAAATAGTAAAAAGACATCTAGCAAGAGGTGGCTAACAATGTAGGTACCATATTTCCCAGACTATAGAGCGCACCGGTATATAAGCCACACCTACTGAATTTGAGAAGAAAAAAGGTTGTTCCCCATATTAGCCGCACCGGACTATAAGCCGCAGATATATATATATATATATATATATATATATATATATATATATATATATATATATATATATATATATATATATATATATATATATATATATATATATATATATATATATATATAAATTGTGATTACACAGAAATATTCTGTAAATGTTTATTTACATACCTTAATTGCTGGAACACGGCAGTAGCGAATGACAACAATTTGACGACATAAATCTGACTTGATGAATGAAACACACAATCATGTGCATCAACACAACTATAATAATCATATATTGTAGTCTTCTCATTACACAACTATACTAATCATATATTCTAATGTCCTCATTACACAATTATAATAATCATATATATATATATATATATATAACCAAGGAGTAGGAGCATCATCTTGTTGCCATAGTAACGGCCTACCTGTGTCGTCACAGTTGTTTCCTCCATGTCCTGGACAACATCTCCACAAGAGGGCAGTGAACGTCTTCTGCTGCTGTCTGTACAGCGGCCGAGTGGACAGCTT